>NW_027671402.1:0-72000 GCF_964165515.1 Mesoplodon bidens
ACCGTTGCAAACGAATCAATGCACAAAGGTTTAATCTCCAATATATATAAACAGCTAATGTAGCTTAATATTAAAAAAACAAACAACCCAATACAAAAATGGGCAGAAGATCTAAAGAGACGTTTCTTCAAAGAAGAAACAGAGATGGCCAAGACGCACACGAAAAGCTGCTCAACTTCACTAATTATTAGAGAAATGCAAATCAAAACTACAATGAGGTATCACCTCACACCTGTTAGAATCAGCATCATCAGAAAATCTACAAACAACAAATTCTGGGGAGGGTGTGGACAAAAGGAGCCCTCTTCCACTATTGGTGGGAATGTAAATTGATACAGTCACTATGGAGAACAGTATGGAGTTTCCTTTAAAAAACTAGAAATAGAATTACCATCTGATGCAGCAATCCCACTTCAGGGCATATACCCAGAGAAAACCATAAATCAAAAAGGCACATTCACCACAATGTTCATTGCAGCACTCTTTACAATACCAGGTAATGGAAGCAAACTAAATGCCCACAAACAGATGAATGGATAAAGATGGGGTACATATATAAAATGGAATATTACTCAGCCATAAAAAGAAATGAAACTGGGTCATTTGTAGAGACATCGGTGGATCTAGAGACTGTCATACAGAATGAAGTATGTCAGAAAGAGGAAAACAAATATTGTATATTAATCCATATATGTGGAACCTAAAAAATGGTACAGATGAACTGGTTTGCAGGGAAGAAATAGAGACACAGAGGTAGAGAACAAATGTATGGACACCAAGTGTGGGAAGCCATGGGGTGGTGGTGGTGGGATGAGTTGGGAGATTGGGATTCACCTGTATACATGTATATGCAGAAAATACATAACTAATAATAACCTGCTGTATAAAAAAATAAATAAAATTAAATTTCAAAATTTTAAAAAATAAAATTTCAAAATAAAACAGGAAAAAGTTCTTCCCTTCACACAGATGTATTTATAGGAATGAATTATTTCCATGCTTATATCTATAAATACATAAAAGAGGAATAAAATCTAACGAACCATAAAAGAAAAGAAAAACCTGAACCCACCAGTTATACAGAGGAAAACCCTATCAGGGCACTTGCTCCAGCGGTAAACAATTCTGAAATTGGTCAGAGGTGGGGAATCATCTCCCATACGGCCAGCAACCCAGCCCCCACGCAAGGAGCATCCTCATTGCAAAGCTGGGGGTCCGTGCCGAGGCATCTCTGAGTAAACGTGAGCTGAGCCCCAGGCCAGCTGCTGCTGACCTGTTCCCACCCTTCCCAGGTAAAACACCTGAATATGTACAAGGGCTTGAAAGACTACAGGAAGGGCCGTGGAGCCACACCAGTGACAGCACGCAGGACAACTAGGTGCCTGCAGGCCAGCCAGGGTGGTCCTGGCCCCTGGCGCTCTTCCGGAAGTTTTCCATTGTCCTGCCTGATATACCCCTCCTGTCCCGGCCCCCACTGCTTTTTTCCTTCCTCACCTCTGTCCGGAAAGAAATTCCAGCGGAAGGTATGGGCGACACATCATCTTCTTTATAGGTGGCAGCTTGGCAACTCCTGCAGAAAGTCCAGCAGAGCCCCACTCACACCGGGCCACCCACAAAGCCTTGGCCCCTCACTCCCTCCCACCAGCACAGCCCCGAGACTGCTGACGGGGCAGAAAATACGGAGTCAGGCACAGCTTCAGGGGCTATTGCTGCCTGGAGTGCTGTTTATATTGACCTCAATCAGGCACACCTGGGGAGGGCCGGCCGGCAGGTTCAGGCTGCCCAGGTCAACTAATCTTCAACCCTAATGGAATCACATTGTTGAAATTGGACCTCACTAAGGCAAAATAGAGGCCAAAGAAAAAAACGACACAATGCCATTTGCAGAACCATAGATGAGGCTAAAGCTAATCACGTGACTTGTAGTTAGTCAGAAAGTGAAAGATACATATCGTATCCTATCTCTTATAGGTGTTACCTAAAAACGGATACCAGGGCAGATATTTCCACGGAGAAGGGCAATCACAGATTCATTAAACAAACTTATGGTTCACCAATGGAAAGGTTATGAGGATTGGTTTCATTATGATATTGGGGTTAACAGACATACACAAACACAGGTGACATATATCATCACCAAAAACCTACGGAATACCAAGAGAAGACTACTCAACATTCTGCCATAACGTACATGGGAAAAGGATCCCAGGAAGAACAGACATATGTATATGTGTAAAAGAACCACATCTTGCACACCTACAACAAGGCAAAAGTTGTAATCAAACTTGCTGTAATAAAAAAGTAAAAAATTAAATTAAAAACACGAACAAGAAATAGTGAGACAAACTTGAGGGGCTTTCTCCTGGCACATTCCATTCTAAATTCCAATCTAGAACACGACTTCCATTGAGGCTCTTTTGCCCTAGTAACCAGATTTGGTAAGGGAGAACTGCTGCCACCTTGAGGCCGTTTCACACAACAGCAGCTTTTATCCCAGCGCTAATGGTCAGTTGATATTCAAAATCATTGCAGGCCTGTAAATGACACCTGCCCTGAAAACAAATCCTGGGGTCACATATCGACCAAAAAATTCAAAGGACGTCCATATTTCAAAACGACCGTTTCAAAACGCATATTTTACACACGTTAGTGTTCTGCTTCTTTTTCTTTCTTTCCTTTTTTGTTAAAAAAACGGGAATGGAAAAAGGCATCCCTCAGAGTGGGCGAAAACCGTTGCAAACGAATCAATGGACAAAGGTTTAATCTCCAATATATATAAACAGCTAATGCAGCTTAATATTAAAAAAACAAACAACCCAATACAAAAATAGGCAGAAGATCTAAAGAGACGTTTCTTCAAAGAAGAAACAGAGATGGCCAAGACGCACACGAAAAGCTGCTCAACTTCACTAATTATTAGAGAAATGCAAATCAAAACTACAATGAGGTATCACCTCACACCTGTTAGAATCAGCATCATCAGAAAATCTACAAACAACAAATTCTGGGGAGGGTGTGGACAAAAGGAGCCCTCTTCCACTATTGGTGGGAATGTAAATTGATACAGTCACTATGGAGAACAGTATGGAGTTTCCTTTAAAAAACTAGAAATAGAATTACCATCTGATTCAGCAATCCCACTTCTGGGCATATACCCAGAGAAAACCATAAATCAAAAAGGCACATTCACCACAATGTTCATTGCAGCACTATTTACAATAGCCAGGCAATGGAAGCAACCTAAATGCCCACAGACAGACGAATGGATAAAGATGTGGTACATATATAAAATGGAATATTACTCAGCCAAAAAAAGGAATGAAACTGGGTCATTTGTAGAGAAGTTGATGGATCTAGAGACTGTCATACAGAGTGAAGTAAGTCAGAAAGAGAAAAACAAATATTGTATATTAATGCCTATATGTGGAACCTAGAAAAATGGTACAGATGAACTGGTTTGCAGGGCAGAAATAGAGACACAGAGGTAGAGAACAAACGTATGGACATGGACACAAAGTGGGGGAAGCCATGGGGTGGTGGTGGTGGGATGAGTTGGGAGATTGGGATTGACCTGTATACATGTATATGCATAAAATAGATAACTAATAATAACCTACTGTATAAAAAAATAAATTAAATTTCAAAATTTTTAAAAATAAAATGTAAAAATAAAACAGAAAAAAAGTTCTTCCATTCACACTGATGTATTTATAAGAATGAACTATTTCCATGCTTATATCCATAAATACATAAAAGAGGAATAAAATCTAACTTGAACCAAAAAAGAAAAAAAAAACTGAACCTAACATTTATACAGAGGAAAACACTACCAAGGCACTTGCTCCAGTGGTAAACAATTCTGAAATTGGTCAGAGGTGGGGAATCATCTCCCATACAGCCAGCAGCCCTGCCCGCCCACGCAAGGAGCGTCCTTATTGCAAAGCTGGGGGACCGTGCCGAGGCCTCTGTGAGGAAACGTGAGCTGAGCCCCAGGCCAGCTGCTGCTGAACTCTTCCCACCCTTCCCAGGTGAAACACCTGAATATGTACAAGGGCTTGAAAGCCTAGAGGAAGGGCCGTGGAGCCACACCAGCGACAGCACGCAGGCCAACTTGGTGCCTGCAGGTCAGCCAGGATGGTCCTGGCCACGGGCGCTCTTCTGGAAGCTTTCCATTGCCCTGCCTGAGATACCCCTCCTGTCCCGGCCCCCACTCCTTTTTTTCCTTCCTCACCTCAGCCCGGAGAGATATTCCAGTGGAAGTTATGGGTGACACATCCTCTTCTTTACAGGTGGCAGCCTGGCAACTCCTGCCGAAAGTGCAGCAGAGCCCCACTCACACCGGGCCCCCCACAAAGCCGTGGACCCTCACACCCTCCCACCAGCACAGCCCCGAGACTGCTGACGGGGCAGAGAATATGCAGTCAGGCACAGCTGCAGGGGCTATTGCTGCCTGGAGTGCTGTTTATATTGACCTCAACCCAGGCACACCTGGGGAGGGCTTGCCGGCAGGGCCAGGCTGCCCAGGTCAGCTAATCCTCAGCCCTCGGGGAATCACACTGCAGAAAATGGACCTCGCTAAGACAGAATATTCGCCAAGGAAAACAAGGACACAATGCCATTTGCAGCACCGTAGATGAGTCTCGAGGTAATCACGTGACTTGGAGTAAGTCAGAAAGTGAAAGACACATATCATATCATATCACTTATAGGTGTTACCTATAAATTGATACCAGGGCAGATATTTCCACGGAGAAGGGCAATCACAGATTCATTAAACAAACTTATGGTTCACCAAAGGAAAGGTGTGAGGATTGAATTCATTACGATATTGGGGTTAACAGACATATACAAACACAGTAGACGTATAGAATCGCCAAAGACCTACGGAGTACCAAGAGAAGACTACTCAACATTCTGTCATAACGTACATGGGAAAAGGATCCCAGGAAGAACAGACATATGTATATGTGTAAAAGAACCACCTCTTGCACACCTACAACAAGCTAAACGTTGTACTCAAAGTTGCTGTAATAAAAAATAAAAAATTAAATTAAAAACACGAACAAGAAGTAGTGAGACAAACTTGAGGGGCTTTCTCCTGGCACATTCCGTTCTACATTCCAATCTAGAACGCGACTTCCATTGAGGCTCTGCTGCCCTAGTAACCAGATTTGGTAAGGGAGAACTGCTGCCACCTTGTGGCCGTTTCACACAACAGCAGCTTTAATCCCAGCGCTACTGGTCAGTGGATATTCCAAATCATTACAGGCCTGTAAATGACACCTGCCCTGAAAACATATCCTGGGGTCATATATCGACCAAAAAATTCAAAAGACGTCCATATTTCAAAACGACAGTTTCAAGAGGCATATTTCACGCACATTAGTGTTCTGCTACTTTTGCTTGCTTTCTTTCTTTGTTAAAAAAACGGGAATGGAAAAAGGCAACCCTCAGAATGGGCGAAAACGTTCACAAACGAATCAATGGACAAAGGTTTAATCTCCAATATATATAAACAGCTCATGCAGCTTAATATTAATAAAACAAACAACCCAATACAAAAATGGGCAGAAGATCTAAAGAGACGTTTCTTCAAAGAAGACACAGAGATGGCCAAGACGCACATGAAAAGCTGCTCAACATCACTAATTATTAGAGAAATGCAAATCAAAACTACAATGAGGTAAGACCTCACACCTGTGAGAATCGGCCTCATCAGATAATCTACAAACAACAAATTCTGGGGAGGGTGTGGACAAAAGGAACCCTCTTCCGCTATTGGTGGGAATGTAAATTGATACAGTCACGATGGAGAACAGTATGGAGGTTCCTTTAAAAAACTAAAAAGAGAATTACCATAGGATCCAGCAATCCCACTTCTGGGCATATACCCAGAGAAAACCATAAATCACAAAGACACATTCACCACAATGTTCATTGCAGCACTATTTACAATAGCCAGGCAATGGAAGCAACCTAAATGCCCACAGACAGACGAATGGATAAAGATGTGGTACATATATAAAATGGAATATTACTCAGCCAAAAAAAGGAATGAAACTGGGTCATTTGTAGAGAAGTTGATGGATCTAGAGACTGTCATACAGAGTGAAGTAAGTCAGAAAGAGAAAAACAAATATTGTATATTAATGCCTATATGTGGAACCTAGAAAAATGGTACAGATGAACTGGTTTGCAGGGCAGAAATAGAGACACAGAGGTAGAGAACAAACGTATGGACATGGACACAAAGTGGGGGAAGCCATGGGGTGGTGGTGGTGGGATGAGTTGGGAGATTGGGATTGACCTGTATACATGTATATGCATAAAATAGATAACTAATAATAACCTACTGTATAAAAAAATAAATTAAATTTCAAAATTTTTAAAAATAAAATGTAAAAATAAAACAGAAAAAAAGTTCTTCCATTCACACTGATGTATTTATGAGAATGAATTATTTCCATGCTTATATCCATAAATACATAAAAGAGGAATAAAATCTAACTTGAACCAAAAAAGAAAAAAAAAACTGAACCTAACATTTATACAGAGGAAAACACTACCAAGGCACTTGCTCCAGTGGTAAACAATTCTGAAATTGGTCAGAGGTGGGGAATCATCTCCCATACAGCCAGCAGCCCCGCCCGCCCACGCAAGGAGCGTCCTTATTGCAAAGCTGGGGGACCGTGCCGAGGCCTCTGTGAGGAAACGTGAGCTGAGCCCCAGGCCAGCTGCTGCTGAACTCTTCCCACCCTTCCCAGGTGAAACACCTGAATATGTACAAGGGCTTGAAAGCCTAGAGGAAGGGCCGTGGAGCCACACCAGCGACAGCACGCAGGCCAACTTGGTGCCTGCAGGTCAGCCAGGATGGTCCTGGCCACGGGCGCTCTTCTGGAAGCTTTCCATTGCCCTGCCTGAGATACCCCTCCTGTCCCGGCCCCCACTCCTTTTTTTCCTTCCTCACCTCAGCCCGGAGAGATATTCCAGTGGAAGTTATGGGTGACACATCCTCTTCTTTACAGGTGGCAGCCTGGCAACTCCTGCCGAAAGTCCAGCAGAGCCCCACTCACACCGGGCCCCCCACAAAGCCGTGGACCCTCACACCCTCCCACCAGCACAGCCCCGAGACTGCTGACGGGGCAGAGAATATGCAGTCAGGCACAGCTGCAGGGGCTATTGCTGCCTGGAGTGCTGTTTATATTGACCTCAACCCAGGCACACCTGGGGAGGGCTTGCCGGCAGGGTCAGGCTGCCCAGGTCAGCTAATCCTCAGCCCTCGGGGAATCACATTGCAGAAAATGGACCTCGCTAAGACAGAATATTCGCCAAGGAAAAAAAAGGACACAATGCCATTTGCAGCACCGTAGATGAGTCTCGAGGTAATCACGTGACTTGGAGTAAGTCAGAAAGTGAAAGACACATATCATATCATATCACTTATAGGTGTTACCTATAAATTGATACCAGGGCAGATATTTCCACGGAGAAGGGCAATCACAGATTCATTAAACAAACTTATGGTTCACCAAAGGAAAGGTGTGAGGATTGAATTCATTACGATATTGGGGTTAACAGACATATACAAACACAGTAGACGTATAGAATCGCCAAAGACCTACGGAGTACCAAGAGAAGACTACTCAACATTCTGTCATAACGTACATGGGAAAAGGATCCCAGGAAGAACAGACATATGTATATGTGTAAAAGAACCACCTCTTGCACACCTACAACAAGCTAAACGTTGTACTCAAACGTGCTGTAATAAAAAATAAAAAATTAAATTAAAAACACGAACAAGAAGTAGTGAGACAAACTTGAGGGGCTTTCTCCTGGCACATTCCGTTCTACATTCCAATCTAGAACGCGACTTCCATTGAGGCTCTGCTGCCCTAGTAACCAGATTTGGTAAGGGAGAACTGCTGCCACCTTGTGGCCGTTTCACACAACAGCAGCTTTAATCCCAGCGCTAATGGTCAGTGGATATTCCAAATCATTACAGGCCTGTAAATGACACCTGCCCTGAAAACATATCCTGGGGTCATATATCGACCAAAAAATTCCAAAGACGTCCATATTTCAAAACGACAGTTTCAAGAGGCATATTTCACGCACATTAGTGTTCTGCTTCTTTTGCTTGCTTTCTTTCTTTGTTAAAAAAACGGGAATGGAAAAAGGCAACCCTCAGAATGGGCGAAAACGTTCACAAACGAATCAATGGACAAAGGTTTAATCTCCAATACATATAAACAGCTCATGCAGCTTAATATTAATAAAACAAACAACCCAATACAAAAATGGGCAGAAGATCTAAAGAGACGTTTCTTCAAAGAAGACACAGAGATGGCCAAGACGCACATGAAAAGCTGCTCAACATCACTAATTATTAGAGAAATGCAAATCAAAACTACAATGAGGTAAGACCTCACACCTGTGAGAATCGGCCTCATCAGATAATCTACAAACAACAAATTCTGGGGAGGGTGTGGACAAAAGGAACCCTCTTCCGCTATTGGTGGGAATGTAAATTGATACAGTCACGATGGAGAACAGTATGGAGGTTCCTTTAAAAAACTAAAAAGAGAATTACCATAGGATCCAGCAATCCCACTTCTGGGCATATACCCAGAGAAAACCATAAATCACAAAGACACATTCACCACAATGTTCATTGCAGCACTATTTACAATAGCCAGGCAATGGAAGCAACCTAAATGCCCACAGACAGACGAATGGATAAAGATGTGGTACATATATAAAATGGAATATTACTCAGCCAAAAAAAGGAATGAAACTGGGTCATTTGTAGAGAAGTTGATGGATCTAGAGACTGTCATACAGAGTGAAGTAAGTCAGAAAGAGAAAAACAAATATTGTATATTAATGCCTATATGTGGAACCTAGAAAAATGGTACAGATGAACTGGTTTGCAGGGCAGAAATAGAGACACAGAGGTAGAGAACAAACGTATGGACATGGACACAAAGTGGGGGAAGCCATGGGGTGGTGGTGGTGGGATGAGTTGGGAGATTGGGATTGACCTGTATACATGTATATGCATAAAATAGATAACTAATAATAACCTACTGTATAAAAAAATAAATTAAATTTCAAAATTTTTAAAAATAAAATGTAAAAATAAAACAGAAAAAAAGTTCTTCCATTCACACTGATGTATTTATAAGAATGAATTATTTCCATGCTTATATCCATAAATACATAAAAGAGGAATAAAATCTAACTTGAACCAAAAAAAAAAAAAAAACTGAACCTAACATTTATACAGAGGAAAACACTACCAAGGCACTTGCTCCAGTGGTAAACAATTCTGAAATTGGTCAGAGGTGGGGAATCATCTCCCATACAGCCAGCAGCCCCGCCCGCCCACGCAAGGAGCGTCCTTATTGCAAAGCTGGGGGACCGTGCCGAGGCCTCTGTGAGGAAACGTGAGCTGAGCCCCAGGCCAGCTGCTGCTGAACTCTTCCCACCCTTCCCAGGTGAAACACCTGAATATGTACAAGGGCTTGAAAGCCTAGAGGAAGGGCCGTGGAGCCACACCAGCGACAGCACGCAGGCCAACTTGGTGCCTGCAGGTCAGCCAGGATGGTCCTGGCCACGGGCGCTCTTCTGGAAGCTTTCCATTGCCCTGCCTGAGATACCCCTCCTGTCCCGGCCCCCACTCCTTTTTTTCCTTCCTCACCTCAGCCCGGAGAGATATTCCAGTGGAAGTTATGGGTGACACATCCTCTTCTTTACAGGTGGCAGCCTGGCAACTCCTGCCGAAAGTGCAGCAGAGCCCCACTCACACCGGGCCCCCCACAAAGCCGTGGACCCTCACACCCTCCCACCAGCACAGCCCCGAGACTGCTGACGGGGCAGAGAATATGCAGTCAGGCACAGCTGCAGGGGCTATTGCTGCCTGGAGTGCTGTTTATATTGACCTCAACCCAGGCACACCTGGGGAGGGCTTGCCGGCAGGGTCAGGCTGCCCAGGTCAGCTAATCCTCAGCCCTCGGGGAATCACATTGCAGAAAATGGACCTCGCTAAGACAGAATATTCGCCAAGGAAAAAAAAGGACACAATGCCATTTGCAGCACCGTAGATGAGTCTCGAGGTAATCACGTGACTTGGAGTAAGTCAGAAAGTGAAAGACACATATCATATCATATCACTTATAGGTGTTACCTATAAATTGATACCAGGGCAGATATTTCCACGGAGAAGGGCAATCACAGATTCATTAAACAAACTTATGGTTCACCAAAGGAAAGGTGTGAGGATTGAATTCATTACGATATTGGGGTTAACAGACATATACAAACACAGTAGACGTATAGAATCGCCAAAGACCTACGGAGTACCAAGAGAAGACTACTCAACATTCTGTCATAACGTACATGGGAAAAGGATCCCAGGAAGAACAGACATATGTATATGTGTAAAAGAACCACCTCTTGCACACCTACAACAAGCTAAACGTTGTACTCAAACGTGCTGTAATAAAAAATAAAAAATTAAATTAAAAACACGAACAAGAAGTAGTGAGACAAACTTGAGGGGCTTTCTCCTGGCACATTCCGTTCTACATTCCAATCTAGAACGCGACTTCCATTGAGGCTCTGCTGCCCTAGTAACCAGATTTGGTAAGGGAGAACTGCTGCCACCTTGTGGCCGTTTCACACAACAGCAGCTTTAATCCCAGCGCTAATGGTCAGTGGATATTCCAAATCATTACAGGCCTGTAAATGACACCTGCCCTGAAAACATATCCTGGGGTCATATATCGACCAAAAAATTCCAAAGACGTCCATATTTCAAAACGACAGTTTCAAGAGGCATATTTCACGCACATTAGTGTTCTGCTTCTTTTGCTTGCTTTCTTTCTTTGTTAAAAAAACGGGAATGGAAAAAGGCAACCCTCAGAATGGGCGAAAACGTTCACAAACGAATCAATGGACAAAGGTTTAATCTCCAATACATATAAACAGCTCATGCAGCTTAATATTAATAAAACAAACAACCCAATACAAAAATGGGCAGAAGATCTAAAGAGACGTTTCTTCAAAGAAGACACAGAGATGGCCAAGACGCACATGAAAAGCTGCTCAACATCACTAATTATTAGAGAAATGCAAATCAAAACTACAATGAGGTAAGACCTCACACCTGTGAGAATCGGCCTCATCAGATAATCTACAAACAACAAATTCTGGGGAGGGTGTGGACAAAAGGAACCCTCTTCCGCTATTGGTGGGAATGTAAATTGATACAGTCACGATGGAGAACAGTATGGAGGTTCCTTTAAAAAACTAAAAAGAGAATTACCATAGGATCCAGCAATCCCACTTCTGGGCATATACCCAGAGAAAACCATAAATCACAAAGACACATTCACCACAATGTTCATTGCAGCACTATTTACAATAGCCAGGTAATGGAAGCAACCTAAATGCCCACAGACAGACGAATGGATAAAGATGTGGTACATATATAAAATGGAATATTACTCAGCCAAAAAAAGGAATGAAACTGGGTCATTTGTAGAGAAGTTGATGGATCTAGAGACTGTCATACAGAGTGAAGTAAGTCAGAAAGAGAAAAACAAATATTGTATATTAATGCCTATATGTGGAACCTAGAAAAATGGTACAGATGAACTGGTTTGCAGGGCAGAAATAGAGACACAGAGGTAGAGAACAAACGTATGGACATGGACACAAAGTGGGGGAAGCCATGGGGTGGTGGTGGTGGGATGAGTTGGGAGATTGGGATTGACCTGTATACATGTATATGCATAAAATAGATAACTAATAATAACCTACTGTATAAAAAAATAAATTAAATTTCAAAATTTTTAAAAATAAAATGTAAAAATAAAACAGAAAAAAAGTTCTTCCATTCACACTGATGTATTTATAAGAATGAATTATTTCCATGCTTATATCCATAAATACATAAAAGAGGAATAAAATCTAACTTGAACCAAAAAAGAAACAAAAAACTGAACCTAACATTTATACAGAGGAAAACACTACCAAGGCACTTGCTCCAGTGGTAAACAATTCTGAAATTGGTCAGAGGTGGGGAATCATCTCCCATACAGCCAGCAGCCCCGCCCGCCCACGCAAGGAGCGTCCTTATTGCAAAGCTGGGGGACCGTGCCGAGGCCTCTGTGAGGAAACGTGAGCTGAGCCCCAGGCCAGCTGCTGCTGAACTCTTCCCACCCTTCCCAGGTGAAACACCTGAATATGTACAAGGGCTTGAAAGCCTAGAGGAAGGGCCGTGGAGCCACACCAGCGACAGCACGCAGGCCAACTTGGTGCCTGCAGGTCAGCCAGGATGGTCCTGGCCACGGGCGCTCTTCTGGAAGCTTTCCATTGCCCTGCCTGAGATACCCCTCCTGTCCCGGCCCCCACTCCTTTTTTTCCTTCCTCACCTCAGCCCGGAGAGATATTCCAGTGGAAGTTATGGGTGACACATCCTCTTCTTTACAGGTGGCAGCCTGGCAACTCCTGCCGAAAGTCCAGCAGAGCCCCACTCACACCGGGCCCCCCACAAAGCCGTGGACCCTCACACCCTCCCACCAGCACAGCCCCGAGACTGCTGACGGGGCAGAGAATATGCAGTCAGGCACAGCTGCAGGGGCTATTGCTGCCTGGAGTGCTGTTTATATTGACCTCAACCCAGGCACACCTGGGGAGGGCTTGCCGGCAGGGTCAGGCTGCCCAGGTCAGCTAATCCTCAGCCCTCGGGGAATCACATTGCAGAAAATGGACCTCGCTAAGACAGAATATTCGCCAAGGAAAAAAAAGGACACAATGCCATTTGCAGCACCGTAGATGAGTCTCGAGGTAATCACGTGACTTGGAGTAAGTCAGAAAGTGAAAGACACATATCATATCATATCACTTATAGGTGTTACCTATAAATTGATACCAGGGCAGATATTTCCACGGAGAAGGGCAATCACAGATTCATTAAACAAACTTATGGTTCACCAAAGGAAAGGTGTGAGGATTGAATTCATTACGATATTGGGGTTAACAGACATATACAAACACAGTAGACGTATAGAATCGCCAAAGACCTACGGAGTACCAAGAGAAGACTACTCAACATTCTGTCATAACGTACATGGGAAAAGGATCCCAGGAAGAACAGACATATGTATATGTGTAAAAGAACCACCTCTTGCACACCTACAACAAGCTAAACGTTGTACTCAAACGTGCTGTAATAAAAAATAAAAAATTAAATTAAAAACACGAACAAGAAGTAGTGAGACAAACTTGAGGGGCTTTCTCCTGGCACATTCCGTTCTACATTCCAATCTAGAACGCGACTTCCATTGAGGCTCTGCTGCCCTAGTAACCAGATTTGGTAAGGGAGAACTGCTGCCACCTTGTGGCCGTTTCACACAACAGCAGCTTTAATCCCAGCGCTAATGGTCAGTGGATATTCCAAATCATTACAGGCCTGTAAATGACACCTGCCCTGAAAACATATCCTGGGGTCATATATCGACCAAAAAATTCCAAAGACGTCCATATTTCAAAACGACAGTTTCAAGAGGCATATTTCACGCACATTAGTGTTCTGCTTCTTTTGCTTGCTTTCTTTCTTTGTTAAAAAAACGGGAATGGAAAAAGGCAACCCTCAGAATGGGCGAAAACGTTCACAAACGAATCAATGGACAAAGGTTTAATCTCCAATACATATAAACAGCTCATGCAGCTTAATATTAATAAAACAAACAACCCAATACAAAAATGGGCAGAAGATCTAAAGAGACGTTTCTTCAAAGAAGACACAGAGATGGCCAAGACGCACATGAAAAGCTGCTCAACATCACTAATTATTAGAGAAATGCAAATCAAAACTACAATGAGGTAAGACCTCACACCTGTGAGAATCGGCCTCATCAGATAATCTACAAACAACAAATTCTGGGGAGGGTGTGGACAAAAGGAACCCTCTTCCGCTATTGGTGGGAATGTAAATTGATACAGTCACGATGGAGAACAGTATGGAGGTTCCTTTAAAAAACTAAAAAGAGAATTACCATAGGATCCAGCAATCCCACTTCTGGGCATATACCCAGAGAAAACCATAAATCACAAAGACACATTCACCACAATGTTCATTGCAGCACTATTTACAATAGCCAGGCAATGGAAGCAACCTAAATGCCCACAGACAGACGAATGGATAAAGATGTGGTACATATATAAAATGGAATATTACTCAGCCAAAAAAAGGAATGAAACTGGGTCATTTGTAGAGAAGTTGATGGATCTAGAGACTGTCATACAGAGTGAAGTAAGTCAGAAAGAGAAAAACAAATATTGTATATTAATGCCTATATGTGGAACCTAGAAAAATGGTACAGATGAACTGGTTTGCAGGGCAGAAATAGAGACACAGAGGTAGAGAACAAACGTATGGACATGGACACAAAGTGGGGGAAGCCATGGGGTGGTGGTGGTGGGATGAGTTGGGAGATTGGGATTGACCTGTATACATGTATATGCATAAAATAGATAACTAATAATAACCTACTGTATAAAAAAATAAATTAAATTTCAAAATTTTTAAAAATAAAATGTAAAAATAAAACAGAAAAAAAGTTCTTCCATTCACACTGATGTATTTATGAGAATGAATTATTTCCATGCTTATATCCATAAATACATAAAAGAGGAATAAAATCTAACTTGAACCAAAAAAGAAAAAAAAAACTGAACCTAACATTTATACAGAGGAAAACACTACCAAGGCACTTGCTCCAGTGGTAAACAATTCTGAAATTGGTCAGAGGTGGGGAATCATCTCCCATACAGCCAGCAGCCCCGCCCGCCCACGCAAGGAGCGTCCTTATTGCAAAGCTGGGGGACCGTGCCGAGGCCTCTGTGAGGAAACGTGAGCTGAGCCCCAGGCCAGCTGCTGCTGAACTCTTCCCACCCTTCCCAGGTGAAACACCTGAATATGTACAAGGGCTTGAAAGCCTAGAGGAAGGGCCGTGGAGCCACACCAGCGACAGCACGCAGGCCAACTTGGTGCCTGCAGGTCAGCCAGGATGGTCCTGGCCACGGGCGCTCTTCTGGAAGCTTTCCATTGCCCTGCCTGAGATACCCCTCCTGTCCCGGCCCCCACTCCTTTTTTTCCTTCCTCACCTCAGCCCGGAGAGATATTCCAGTGGAAGTTATGGGTGACACATCCTCTTCTTTACAGGTGGCAGCCTGGCAACTCCTGCCGAAAGTGCAGCAGAGCCCCACTCACACCGGGCCCCCCACAAAGCCGTGGACCCTCACACCCTCCCACCAGCACAGCCCCGAGACTGCTGACGGGGCAGAGAATATGCAGTCAGGCACAGCTGCAGGGGCTATTGCTGCCTGGAGTGCTGTTTATATTGACCTCAACCCAGGCACACCTGGGGAGGGCTTGCCGGCAGGGCCAGGCTGCCCAGGTCAGCTAATCCTCAGCCCTCGGGGAATCACACTGCAGAAAATGGACCTCGCTAAGACAGAATATTCGCCAAGGAAAACAAGGACACAATGCCATTTGCAGCACCGTAGATGAGTCTCGAGGTAATCACGTGACTTGGAGTAAGTCAGAAAGTGAAAGACACATATCATATCATATCACTTATAGGTGTTACCTATAAATTGATACCAGGGCAGATATTTCCACGGAGAAGGGCAATCACAGATTCATTAAACAAACTTATGGTTCACCAAAGGAAAGGTGTGAGGATTGAATTCATTACGATATTGGGGTTAACAGACATATACAAACACAGTAGACGTATAGAATCGCCAAAGACCTACGGAGTACCAAGAGAAGACTACTCAACATTCTGTCATAACGTACATGGGAAAAGGATCCCAGGAAGAACAGACATATGTATATGTGTAAAAGAACCACCTCTTGCACACCTACAACAAGCTAAACGTTGTACTCAAACGTGCTGTAATAAAAAATAAAAAATTAAATTAAAAACACGAACAAGAAGTAGTGAGACAAACTTGAGGGGCTTTCTCCTGGCACATTCCGTTCTACATTCCAATCTAGAACGCGACTTCCATTGAGGCTCTGCTGCCCTAGTAACCAGATTTGGTAAGGGAGAACTGCTGCCACCTTGTGGCCGTTTCACACAACAGCAGCTTTAATCCCAGCGCTAATGGTCAGTGGATATTCCAAATCATTACAGGCCTGTAAATGACACCTGCCCTGAAAACATATCCTGGGGTCATATATCGACCAAAAAATTCCAAAGACGTCCATATTTCAAAACGACAGTTTCAAGAGGCATATTTCACGCACATTAGTGTTCTGCTTCTTTTGCTTGCTTTCTTTCTTTGTTAAAAAAACGGGAATGGAAAAAGGCAACCCTCAGAATGGGCGAAAACGTTCACAAACGAATCAATGGACAAAGGTTTAATCTCCAATACATATAAACAGCTCATGCAGCTTAATATTAATAAAACAAACAACCCAATACAAAAATGGGCAGAAGATCTAAAGAGACGTTTCTTCAAAGAAGACACAGAGATGGCCAAGACGCACATGAAAAGCTGCTCAACATCACTAATTATTAGAGAAATGCAAATCAAAACTACAATGAGGTAAGACCTCACACCTGTGAGAATCGGCCTCATCAGATAATCTACAAACAACAAATTCTGGGGAGGGTGTGGACAAAAGGAACCCTCTTCCGCTATTGGTGGGAATGTAAATTGATACAGTCACGATGGAGAACAGTATGGAGGTTCCTTTAAAAAACTAAAAAGAGAATTACCATAGGATCCAGCAATCCCACTTCTGGGCATATACCCAGAGAAAACCATAAATCACAAAGACACATTCACCACAATGTTCATTGCAGCACTATTTACAATAGCCAGGCAATGGAAGCAACCTAAATGCCCACAGACAGACGAATGGATAAAGATGTGGTACATATATAAAATGGAATATTACTCAGCCAAAAAAAGGAATGAAACTGGGTCATTTGTAGAGAAGTTGATGGATCTAGAGACTGTCATACAGAGTGAAGTAAGTCAGAAAGAGAAAAACAAATATTGTATATTAATGCCTATATGTGGAACCTAGAAAAATGGTACAGATGAACTGGTTTGCAGGGCAGAAATAGAGACACAGAGGTAGAGAACAAACGTATGGACATGGACACAAAGTGGGGGAAGCCATGGGGTGGTGGTGGTGGGATGAGTTGGGAGATTGGGATTGACCTGTATACATGTATATGCATAAAATAGATAACTAATAATAACCTACTGTATAAAAAATAAATTAAATTTCAAAATTTTTAAAAATAAAATGTAAAAATAAAACAGAAAAAAAGTTCTTCCATTCACACTGATGTATTTATAAGAATGAATTATTTCCATGCTTATATCCATAAATACATAAAAGAGGAATAAAATCTAACTTGAACCAAAAAAGAAAAAAAAAACTGAACCTAACATTTATACAGAGGAAAACACTACCAAGGCACTTGCTCCAGTGGTAAACAATTCTGAAATTGGTCAGAGGTGGGGAATCATCTCCCATACAGCCAGCAGCCCCGCCCGCCCACGCAAGGAGCGTCCTTATTGCAAAGCTGGGGGACCGTGCCGAGGCCTCTGTGAGGAAACGTGAGCTGAGCCCCAGGCCAGCTGCTGCTGAACTCTTCCCACCCTTCCCAGGTGAAACACCTGAATATGTACAAGGGCTTGAAAGCCTAGAGGAAGGGCCGTGGAGCCACACCAGCGACAGCACGCAGGCCAACTTGGTGCCTGCAGGTCAGCCAGGATGGTCCTGGCCACGGGCGCTCTTCTGGAAGCTTTCCATTGCCCTGCCTGAGATACCCCTCCTGTCCCGGCCCCCACTCCTTTTTTTCCTTCCTCACCTCAGCCCGGAGAGATATTCCAGTGGAAGTTATGGGTGACACATCCTCTTCTTTACAGGTGGCAGCCTGGCAACTCCTGCCGAAAGTGCAGCAGAGCCCCACTCACACCGGGCCCCCCACAAAGCCGTGGACCCTCACACCCTCCCACCAGCACAGCCCCGAGACTGCTGACGGGGCAGAGAATATGCAGTCAGGCACAGCTGCAGGGGCTATTGCTGCCTGGAGTGCTGTTTATATTGACCTCAACCCAGGCACACCTGGGGAGGGCTTGCCGGCAGGGCCAGGCTGCCCAGGTCAGCTAATCCTCAGCCCTCGGGGAATCACACTGCAGAAAATGGACCTCGCTAAGACAGAATATTCGCCAAGGAAAACAAGGACACAATGCCATTTGCAGCACCGTAGATGAGTCTCGAGGTAATCACGTGACTTGGAGTAAGTCAGAAAGTGAAAGACACATATCATATCATATCACTTATAGGTGTTACCTATAAATTGATACCAGGGCAGATATTTCCACGGAGAAGGGCAATCACAGATTCATTAAACAAACTTATGGTTCACCAAAGGAAAGGTGTGAGGATTGAATTCATTACGATATTGGGGTTAACAGACATATACAAACACAGTAGACGTATAGATTCACCAAAGACCTACAGAGAACCAAGAGAAGACTACTCAACATTCTGTCATAACGTACATGGGAAAAGGATCCCAGGAAGAACAGACATATGTATATGTGTAAAAGAACCACCTCTTGCACACCTACAACAAGCTAAACGTTGTACTCAAACTTGCTGTAATAAAAAATAAAAAATTAAATTAAAAACACGAACAAGAAGTAGTGAGACAAACTTGAGGGGCTTTCTCCTGGCACATTCCGTTCTACATTCCAATCTAGAACGCGACTTCCATTGAGGCTCTGCTGCCCTAGTAACCAGATTTGGTAAGGGAGAACTGCTGCCACCTTGTGGCCGTTTCACACAACAGCAGCTTTAATCCCAGCGCTACTGGTCAGTGGATATTCCAAATCATTACAGGCCTGTAAATGACACCTGCCCTGAAAACAAATCCTGGGGTCATATATCGACCAAAAAATTCAAGAGACGTCCATATTTCAAAACGACAGTTTCAAGAGGCATATTTCACGCACATTAGTGTTCTGCTTCTTTTTCTTTCTTCCTTCTTTTGTTAAAAAAACGGGAATGGAAAAAGGCTTCCCTCAGAAGGGGCGAAAATCGTTGCAAATGAATCAATGGACAAAGGTTTAATCTCCAATATATATAAACAGCTAATGCAGCTTAATATTAAAAAAACAAACAACCCAATACAAAAATGGGCAGAAGATCTAAAGAGACGTTTCTTCAAAGAAGACACAGAGATGGCCCAGACGCACATGAAAAGCTGCTCAACAGCACTAAATATAAGAGAAATGCAAATCGAAACTACAATGAGGTATCACCTCACACCTGTTAGAATCGGCATCATCAGAAAATCTACAAACAACAAATCCTGGGGAGGGTGTGGACAAAAGAATCCCTCTTCCACTATTGGTGGGCATGTAAATTGATACAGTCACTATGGAGAACAGTATGGAGTTCCCTTAAAATAAACCAGAAATAGAATTACCATATGATCCAGCAATCGAACTCTGGGCATATACCCAGAGAAAACCATAAATCAAAAAGGCACATCCACCACAATGTTCATTGCAGCACTATTTACAATAGCCAGGTAATGGAAGCAACCTAAATGCCCACAGACAGACGAATGGATAAAGTTGTTGTACATATATAAAATGGAATATTCTTCAGTCATAAAAAGGAATGAATCTGGGTCATTTGTAGAGACGTTGATGGATCTAGAGACTGTCATACAGACTGAAGTAAGTCAGAAAGAGAAAAACAAATATTGTATATTAAGGCATATATGTGGAACCTAGAAAAATGGTACAGATGAACTGGTTTGCAGGGAAGAAATAGAGATACAGACGTAGAGAAATAACGTATGGACACCAAGTGTGGGAAACCATGGGGTGGTGTTGGTTGGATGAGTTGGGAAATTGGGATTGAATTGTATACATGTATATGCATAAAATACATAACTAATAATAACCTGCTGTATCAAAAATAAATTAAATTACAAAATTTTAAAAAATAAAATTTAAGAATAAACAGAAAAATGTTCTTCCCTTCACACAGATGTATTTATAGGAATGAATTATTTCCATGCCTATATCTATAAATACATAAAAGGGGAATGAAATCTAACTTGAACCATAAAAGAAAAAAAACCTGAACCAAATATTTATACAGAGGAAAACCCTATCAGGGCACTTGCTCCAGCGGTAAACAATTCTGAAATTGGTCAGAGGTGGGGAATCATCTCCCATACAGCCAGCAACCCACCCCCACGCGAGGAGCCTCCTCATTGCAAAGCTTGGGGACCATGCCGAGGCATCTGAGTAAACGTGAGCTGAGCCCTTGGCCAGCTGCTGCTGAACTGTTCCCACCGTTCCCAGGTAAAACACCTGAATATGTACAAGGGCTTAAAAGTCTAGAGGAAGGGCCACGGAGCCACAACAGCGACAGCACGCAGGCCAACGTGGTGCCTGCAGGCCAGGCAGGGAGGTCCTGTTCCCGGGAGCTCTTCCGGAAGGTTTCCATTGCCCTGCCTGAGATACGCCTCCTGTCCAGGCCCCCACTGCTTTTTTCCTTCCTCACCTCTTTCCAGAGAGAAATTCCAGCGGAAGGTATGGGTGACACATCCTCTTCTTTACAGGTTGCAGCCTGGCAACTCCTGCAGAAAGGCCAGCAGAACCCCACTCACACCGGGACACGAACAAAGCTGTGGCCCCTCACTTCCTCCCACCAGCACAGCCCCGAGACTGCTGACGGGGCAGAGAATATGGAGTCAGGCACAGCTTCAGGGGCTATTGCTGCCTGGAGCGCAGTTTATATTGACTTCCACCAGGCACACCTGGGGAGGGCCGGCCGGCAGGGTAAGGCTGCCCAGGTCAGCTTATCCACAACGCTCAGGGAATCACATTGTTGAAAATGGACCTCACTAAGGCAGAATAGAAGCCAAGGAAAAAAAGGACACAATGCCATTTGCAGCGCCGTAGATGAGTCTAGAGGTAATCACGTGACTTGTAGTAAATCAGAAAGTGAAAGACACATATCGTATCATATCACTTATAGGTGTTACATAAAAATGGATAGCAGGGCAGATATTTCCATGGAGAAGGGCAACCACAGATTCATTAAACAAACTTATGGTTCACCAATGGAAAGGTGTGAGGATTGGTTTCATTACGATATCGGGGTTAACAGACATATACAAACACAGGTGACATATATAATCACCAAAGACCTACGGAATACCAAGAGAGGACTACTCAACATTCTGTCATAACGTACATGGGAAAAGGATCCCAGGAAGAACAGACATCTGTATATGTGTAAAAGAACCACATCTTCCACACCTACAACAAGCCAAACATTGTAATCAAACTTGCTGTAATAAAAAATAAAAAAATTAAATTAAAAACACGAACAAGAAGTAGTGAGACACATTTGAGGGGCTTTCTCCTGGCACATTCCATTCTAAATTCCAATCTAGAACATGACTTCCATTGAGGCTCTGTTGCCCTAGTAACCAGATATGGTAAGGGCCAGCTTCTAGCCGTTTCACACAACAGCAGATTTAATCCCAGCGCTAATGGTCAGTGGATATTCAAAATCATTGCAGGCCTGTAAATGACACCTGCCCTGAAAACAAATCCTGGGGTCACATATCGACCAAAAAATTCAAAGGACGTCCATATTTCAAAACGACCGTTTTAAAAGGCATATTTGACGCACATTAGTGTTCTGCTTCTTTTTCTTTCTTTCCTTTTTTGTTAAAAAAACGGGAATGGAAAAAGGCATCCCTCAGAATGGGCGAAAATCGTAGCTAACGAATCAACGGACAAAGGTTTAATCTCCAATATATATAAAGAGCTCATGCAGCTTAATAGTAAAAAAGCAAACAACCCAATACAAAAATGGGCAGAAGATCTAAAGAGACGTTTCTTCAAAGAAGACACAGAGATGGCCAAGACACACATGAAAAGCTGCTCAACAGCACTAATTATTAGAGAAATGCAAATCAAAACTACAATGAGGTATCACCTCACACCTGTTAGAATCGGCATCATCACTGAATCTACAAACAACAAATTCTGGGGAGGGTGTGGAGAAAAGGAGCCCTCTTCCACTATCGGTGGGAATGTAAATTGATACAGTCACTATGGAGAAGAGTATGGAGTTTCCTTTAAAAAACTAGAAATAGAATTACCATCTGATCCAGCAATCCCACTTCTGGGCATATACCCAGAGAAAACCGTAAATCAAAAAGGCACATTTACCACAATGTTCATTGCAGCACTATTTACAATAGCCAGGTAATGGAAGCAACCTAAATGCCCACAGACAGATGAATGGATAAAGATGGGGTACATATATAAAATGGAATATTACTCAGCCATAAAAAGGAATGAAACTGGTTCATTTGTAGAGACATCGATGGATCTAGAGACTGTCATACAGAATGAAGTTAGTCAGAAAGAGGAAAACAAATATTGTATATTAATGCATATATGTGGAACCTAAAAAATGGTACAGATGAACTGGTTTGCAGGGAAGAAATAGAGACACACAGGGTAGAGAACAAACGTATGGATACCAAGTGTGGGAAGCCATGGTGTGGTGGTGGTGGGATGAGTTGGGAGATTGGGATTGACCTGTATACATGTATATGCATAAATACATAACTAATAATAACCTGCTGTATAAAAAAGTAAATAAAATTAAATTTCAAAATTTTAAAAAATAAAATTTAAAAATAAAACAGAAAAAAGTTATTCCCTTCACACAGATGTATTTATAGGAATGAATTATTTCCCTGCTTATATCTATAAATACATAAATGAGGAATAAAATCTAACTTGAACCATAAAAGAAAAAAACCTGAACCCACCAGTTATACAGAGGAAAGACCTATCAGGGCACTTGCTCCAGCGGTAAACAATTCTGAAATTGGTCAGAGGTGGGGAACCATCTCCCATACAGCCAGCAACCCACCCCCGACGCAAGGAGCGTCCTCATTGCAAAGCTGGGGGACCGAGCCGAGGCATCTGTGAGTAAACGTGAGCTGAGCCCCAGGCCAGCTGCTGCTGAACTGTTCCCACCCTTCCCAGGTAAAACACCTGAATATGTACAAGGGCTTGAAAGACTACAGGAAGGGCCGTGGAGCCACACCAGTGACAGCACGCAGGCCAACATGGTGCCAGCAGGCCAGCCAGGGTAGTCCTGGCCCCGGGCGCTCTTCCGGAATCTTCCCATTGTCCTGCCTGAGATACCCCTCCTGTCCCGGCCCCACTGCTTTTTTCCTTCCTCACCTCTGTCCGGAGAGAAATTCCAGCGGAAGGTATGGGTGACACATCCTCTTATTTACAGGTGGCAGCCTGGCAACTCCTGCAGAAAGGCCAGCAGAACACCTCTCACACCGGGCCACCAACAAAGCTGTGAACCCTCACTCCCTCCCACCAGCACAGCCCGGAGACTGCTGATGGGGCAGAGAATATGGTGTCAGGCACAGCTTCAGGGGCTATTGCTGCCTGGAGCACTCTTTATATTGACCTCAACCAGGCACAACTGGGGAGGGCCGGCCGGCAGGTTCAGGCTGCCCAGGTCAGCTAATCCTCAACCCTAATGGAATCACATTGTTGAAATGGGACCTCACTAAGGCAAAATAGAGGCCAAAGAAAAAAAGGACACAATGCCATTTGCAGAACCATAGATGAGGCTAAAGCTAATCACGTGACTTGTAGTGAGTCAGAAAGTGAAAGATACATATCGTATCCTATCTCTTATAGGTGTTACCTAAAAACGGATACCAGGGCAGATATTTCCACGGAGAAGGGCAATCACAGATTCATTAAACAAACTTATGGTTCACCAATGGAAAGGTTATGAGGATTGGTTTCATTATGATATTGGGGTTAACAGACATACACAAACACAGGTGACATATATCATCACCAAAAACCTACGGAATACCAAGAGAAGACTACTCAACATTCTGCCATAACGTACATGGGAAAAGGATCCCAGGAAGAACAGACATATGTATATGTGTAAAAGAACCACATCTTGCACACCTACAACAAGGCAAAAATTGTAATCAAACTTGCTGTAATAAAAAAGTAAAAAATTAAATTAAAAACACGAACAAGAAATAGTGAGACAAACTTGAGGGGCTTTCTCCTGGCACATTCCATTCTAAATTCCAATCTAGTACAGGACTTCCATTGAGGCTCTGTTGCCCTAGTAACCAGATTTGGTAAGAGAGAACTGCTGCCACCTTGTGGCCGTTTCACACAACAGCAGCTTTCCTCCCAGCGCTAATGGTTAGTTGATATTCAAAATCATTGCAGGCCTGTAAATGCCACCTGCCCTGAAAACAAATCCTGGGGTCACATATCGACCAAAAAATTCAAAGGACGTCCATATTTCAAAACGACCGTTTCAAAACGCATATTTTACACACGTTAGTGTTCTGCTTCTTTTTCTTTCTTTCCTTTTTTGTTAAAAAAACGGGAATGGAAAAAGGCATCCCTCAGAGTGGGCGAAAACCGTTGCAAACGAATCAATGGACAAAGGTTTAATCTCCAATATATATAAACAGCTAATGCAGCTTAATATTAAAAAAACAAACAACCCAATACAGAAATGGGGAGAAGATCTAAAGAGACGTTTCTTCAAAGAAGAAACAGAGATGGCCAAGACGCACACGAAAAGCTGCTCAACTTCACTAATTATTAGAGAAATGCAAATCAAAACTACAATGAGGTATCACCTCACACCTGTTAGAATCAGCATCATCAGAAAATCTACAAACAACAAATTCTGGGGAGGGTGTGGACAAAAGGAGCCCTCTTCCACTATTGGTGGGAATGTAAATTGATACAGTCACTATGGAGAACAGTATGCAGTTTCCTTTAAAAAACTAGAAATAGAATTACCATCTGATTCAGCAATCCCACTTCTGGGCATATAACCAGAGAAAACCATAAATCAAAAAGGCACATTCACCACAATGTTCATTGCAGCACTCTTTACAATACGAGGTAATGGAAGCAAACTAAATGCCCACAGACAGATGAATGGATAAAGATGGGGTACATATATAAAATGGAATATTACTCAGCCATAAAAAGAAATGAAACTGGGTCATTTGTAGAGACATCGGTGGATCTAGAGACTGTCATACAGAATGAAGTATGTCAGAAAGAGGAAAACAAATATTGTATATTAATGCATATATGTGGAACCTAAAAAATGGTACAGATGAACTGGTTTGCAGGGAAGAAATAGAGACACAGAGGTAGAGAACAAATGTATGGACACCAAGTGTGGGAAGCCATGGGGTGGTGGTGGTGGGATGAGTTGGGAGATTGGGATTGACCTGTATACATGTATATACATAAAATACATAACTAATAATAACCTGCTGTATAAAAAAATAAATAAAATTAAATTTCAAAATTTTAAAAAATAAAATTTAAAAATAAAACAGGAAAAAGTTCTTCCCTTCACACAGATGTATTTATAGGAATGAATTATTTCCATGCTTATATCTATAAATACATAAAAGAGGAATAAAATCTAACGAACCATAAAAGAAAAGAAAAACCTGAACCCACCAGTTATACAGAGGAAAACCCTATCAGGGCACTTGCTCCAGCGGTAAACAATTCTGAAATTGGTCATAGGTGGGGAATCATCTCCCATACAGCCAGCAACCCAGCCCCCACGCAAGGAGCATCCTCATTGCAAAGCTGGGGGTCCGTGCCGAGGCATCTGTGAGTAAACGTGAGCTGAGCCCCAGGCCAGCTGCTGCTGAACTGTTCCCACCCTTCCCAGGTAAAACACCTGAATATGTACAAGGGCTTGAAAGACTACAGGAAGGGCCGTGGAGCCACACCAGTGACAGCACGCAGGACAACTAGGTGCCTGCAGGCCAGCCAGGGTGGTCCTGGCCCCTGGCGCTCTTCCGGAAGGTTTCCATTGTCCTGCCTGATATACCCCTCATATCCCGGCCCCCACTGCTTTTTTCCTTCCTCACCTCTGTCCGGAAAGAAATTCCAGCAGAAGGTATGGGCGACACATCATCTTCTTTATAGGTGGCAGCTTGGCAACTCCTGCAGAAAGTCCAGCAGAGCCCCACTCACACCGGGCCACCCACGAAGCCTTGGCCCCTCACTCCCTCCCACCAGCACAGCCCCGAGACTGCTGACGGGGCAAAAAATACGGAGTCAGGCACATCTTCAGGGGCTATTGCTGCCTGGAGTGCTGTTTATATTGACCTCAATCAGGCACACCTGGGGAGGGCCGGCCGGCAGGTTCAGGCTGCCCAGGTCAGCTAATCCTCAACCCTAATGGAATCACATTGTTGAAATGGGACCTCACTAAGGCAAAATAGAGGCCAAAGAAAAAAAGGACACAATGCCATTTGCAGAACCATAGATGAGGCTAAAGCTAATCACGTGACTTGTAGTTAGTCAGAAAGTGAAAGATACATATCGTATCCTATCTCTTATAGGTGTTACCTAAAAACGGATACCAGGGCAGATATTTCCACGGAGAAGGGCAATCACAGATTCATTAAACAAACTTATGGTTCACCAATGGAAAGGTTATGAGGATTGGTTTCATTATGATATTGGGGTTAACAGACATACACAAACACAGGTGACATATATCATCACCAAAAACCTACGGAATACCAAGAGAAGACTACTCAACATTCTGCCATAACGTACATGGGAAAAGGATCCCAGGAAGAACAGACATATGTATATGTGTAAAAGAACCACATCTTGCACACCTACAACAAGGCAAAAATTGTAATCAAACTTGCTGTAAAAAAAAAAGTAAAAAATTAAATTAAAAACACGAACAAGAAATAGTGAGACAAACTTGAGGGGCTTTCTCCTGGCACATTCCATTCTAAATTCCAATCTAGAACACGACTTCCATTGAGGCTCTTTTGCCCTAGTAACCAGATTTGGTCAGGGAGAACTGCTGCCACCTTGAGGCCGTTTCACACAACAGCAGCTTTTATCACAGCGCTAATGATCAGTTGATATTCAAAATCATTGCAGGCCTGTAAATGACACCTGCCCTGAAAAAAAAACCTGGGGTCACATATCGACCAAAAATTTCAAAGGACGTCCATATTTCAAAACGACCGTTTCAAAACGCATATTTTACACACGTTAGTGTTCTGCTTCTTTTTCTTTCTTTCCTTTTTTGTTAAAAAAACGGGAATGGAAAAAGGCATCCCTCAGAGTGGGCGAAAACCGTTGCAAACGAATCAATGGACAAAGGTTTAATCTCCAATATATATAAACAGCTCATGCAGCTTAATATTAAAAAAACAAACAACCCAATACAAAAATAAGCAGAAGATCTAAAGAGACGTTTCTTCAAAGAAGAAACAGAGATGGCCAAGACGCACACGAAAAGCTGCTCAACTTCACTAATTATTAGAGAAATGCAAATCAAAACTACAATGAGGTATCACCTCACACCTGTTAGAATCAGCATCATCAGAAAATCTACAAACAACAAATTCTGGGGAGGGTGTGGACAAAAGGAGCCCTCTTCCACCATTGGTGGGAATGTAAATTGATACAGTCACTATGGAGAACAGTATGGAGTTTCCTTTAAAAAACTAGAAATAGAATTACCATCTGATTCAGCAGTCCCACTTCTGGGCATATACTCAGAGAAAACCATAAATCAACAAGGCACATTCACCACAATGTTCATTGCAGCACTCTTTACAATACCAGGTAATGGAAGCAAACTAAATGCCCACAGACAGATGAATGGATAAAGATGGGGTACATATATAAAATGGAATATTACTCAGCCATAAAAAGAAATGAAACTGGGTCATTTGTAGAGACATCGGTGGATCTAGAGACTGTCATACAGAATGAAGTATGTCAGAAAGAGGAAAACAAATATTGTATATTAATGCATATATGTGGAACCTAAAAAATGGTACAGATGAACTGGTTTGCAGGGAAGAAATAGAGACACAGAGGTAGAGAACAAATGTATGGACACCAAGTGTGGGAAGCCATGGGGTGGTGGTGGTGGGATGAGTTGGGAGATTGGGATTGACCTGTATACATGTATATGCATAAAATACATAACTAATAATAACCTGCTGTATAAAAAAATAAATAAAATTAAATTTCAAAATTTTAAAAAATAAAATTTAAAAATAAAACAGGAAAAAGTTCTTCCCTTCACACAGATGTATTTATAGGAATGAATTATTTCCATGCTTATATCTATAAATACATAAAAGAGGAATAAAATCTAACGAACCATAAAATAAAAGAAAAACCTGAACCCACCAGTTATACAGAGGAAAACCCTATCAGGGCACTTGCTCCAGCAGTAAACAATTCTGAAATTGGTCAGAGGTGGGGAATCATCTCCCATACAGCCAGCAACCCAGCCCCCACGCAAGGAGCATCCTCATTGCAAAGCTGGGGGTCCGTGCCGAGGCATCTCTGAGTAAACGTGAGCTGAGCCCCAGGCCAGCTGCTGCTGAACTGTTCCCACCCTTCCCAGGTAAAACACCTGAATATGTACAAGGGCTTGAAAGACTACAGGAAGGGCCGTGGAGCCACACCAGTGACAGCACGCAGGACAACTTGGTGCCTGCAGGCCAGCCAGGGTGGTCCTGGCCCCTGGCCCTCTTCCGGAAGGTTTCCATTGTCCTGCCTGATATACCCCTCCTGTCCCGGCCCCCACTGCTTTTTTCCTTCCTCACCTCTGTCCGGAAAGAAATTCCAGCGGAAGGTATGGGCGACACATCATCTTCTTTATAGGTGGCAGCTTGGCAACTACTGCAGAAAGTCCAGCAGAGCCCCACTCACACCGGGCCACCCACAAAGCCTTGGCCCCTCATTCCCTCCCACCAGCACAGCCCCGAGACTGCTGACGGGGCAGAAAATACGGAGTCAGGCACAGCTTCAGGGGCTATTGCTGCCTGGAGTGCTGTTTATATTGACCTCAATCAGGCACACCTGGGGAGGGCCGGCCGGCAGGTTCAGGCTGCCCAGGTCAGCTAATCCTCAACCCTAATGGAATCACATTGTTGAAATGGGACCTCACTAAGGCAAAATAGAGGCCAAAGAAAAAAAGGACACAATGCCATTTGCAGAACCATAGATGAGGCTAAAGCTAATCACGTGACTTGTAGTTAGTCAGAAAGTGAAAGATACATATCGTATCCTATCTCTTATAGGTGTTACCTAAAAACGGATACCAGGGCAGATATTTCCACGGAGAAGGGCAATCACAGATTCATTAAACAAACTTATGGTTCACCAATGGAAAGGTTATGAGGATTGGTTTCATTATGATATTGGGGTTAACAGACATACACAAACACAGGTGACATATATCATCACCAAAAACCTACGGAATACCAAGAGAAGACTACTCAACATTCTGCCATAACGTACATGGGAAAAGGATCCCAGGAAGAACAGACATATGTATATGTGTAAAAGAACCACATCTTGCACACCTACAACAAGGCAAAAATTGTAATCAAACTTGCTGTAAAAAAAAAAAGTAAAAAATTAAATTAAAAACACGAACAAGAAATAGTGAGACAAACTTGAGGGGCTTTCTCCTGGCACATTCCATTCTAAATTCCAATCTAGAACACGACTTCCATTGAGGCTCTTTTGCCCTAGTAACCAGATTTGGTAAGGGAGAACTGCTGCCACCTTGAGGCCGTTTCACACAACAGCAGCTTTTATCCCAGCGCTAATGGTCAGTTGATATTCAAAATCATTGCAGGCCTGTAAATGACACCTGCCCTGAAAACAAATCCTGGGGTCACATATCGACCAAAAAATTCAAAGGACGTCCATATTTCAAAACGACCGTTTCAAAACGCATATTTTACACACGTTAGTGTTCTGCTTCTTTTTCTTTCTTTCCTTTTTTGTTAAAAAAACGGGAATGGAAAAAGGCATCCCTCAGAGTGGGCGAAAACCGTTGCAAACGAATCAATGGACAAAGGTTTAATCTCCAATATATATAAACAGCTAATGCAGCTTAATATTAAAAAAACAAACAACCCAATACAAAAATGGGCAGAAGATCTAAAGAGACGTTTCTTCAAAGAAGAAACAGAGATGGCCAAGACGCACACGAAAAGCTGCTCAACTTCACTAATTATTAGAGAAATGCAAATCAAAACTACAATGAGGTATCACCTCACACCTGTTAGAATCAGCATCATCAGAAAATCTACAAACAACAAATTCTGGGGAGGGTGTGGACAAAAGGAGCCCTCTTCCACTATTGGTGGGAATGTAAATTGATACAGTCACTATGGAGAACAGTATGCAGTTTCCTTTAAAAAACTAGAAATAGAATTACCATCTGATTCAGCAATCCCACTTCTGGGCATATAACCAGAGAAAACCATAAATCAAAAAGGCACATTCACCACAATGTTCATTGCAGCACTCTTTACAATACCAGGTAATGGAAGCAAACTAAATGCCCACAGACAGATGAATGGATAAAGATGGGGTACATATATAAAATGGAATATTACTCAGCCATAAAAAGAAATGAAACTGGGTTATTTGTAGAGACATCGGTGGATCTAGAGACTGTCATACAGAATGAAGTATGTCAGAAAGAGGAAAACAAATATTGTATATTAATGCATATATGTGGAACCTAAAAAATGGTACAGATGAACTGGTTTGCAGGGAAGAAATAGAGACACAGAGGTAGAGAACAAATGTATGGACACCAAGTGTGGGAAGCCATGGGGTGGTGGTGGTGGGATGAGTTGGGAGATTGGGATTGACCTGTATACATGTATATGCATAAAATACATAACTAATAATAACCTGCTGTATAAAAAAATAAATAAAATTAAATTTCAAAATTTTAAAAAATAAAATTTAAAAATAAAACAGGAAAAAGTTCTTCCCTTCACACAGATGTATTTATAGGAATGAATTATTTCCATGCTTATATCTATAAATACATAAAAGAGGAATAAAATCTAACGAACCATAAAAGAAAAGAAAAACCTGAACCCACCAGTTATACAGAGGAAAACCCTATCAGGGCACTTGCTCCAGCAGTAAACAATTCTGAAATTGGTCAGAGGTGGGGAATCATCTCCCATACAGCCAGCAACCCAGCCCCCACGCAAGGAGCATCCTCATTGCAAAGCTGGGGGTCCGTGCCGAGGCATCTCTGAGTAAACGTGAGCTGAGCCCCAGGCCAGCTGCTGCTGAACTGTTCCCACCCTTCCCAGGTAAAACACCTGAATATGTACAAGGGCTTGAAAGACTACAGGAAGGGCCGTGGAGCCACACCAGTGACAGCACGCAGGACAACTTGGTGCCTGCAGGCCAGCCAGGGTGGTCCTGGCCCCTGGCCCTCTTCCGGAAGGTTTCCATTGTCCTGCCTGATATACCCCTCCGGTCCCGGCCCCCACTGCTTTTTTCCTTCCTCACCTCTGTCCGGAAAGAAATTCCAGCGGAAGGTATGGGCGACACATCATCTTCTTTACAGGTGGCAGCTTGGCAACTCCTGCAGAAAGTCCAGCAGAGCCCCACTCACACCGGGCCACCCACAAAGCCTTGGCCCCTCACTCCCTCCCACCAGCACAGCCCCGAGACTGCTGACGGGGCAGAAAATACGGAGTCAGGCACAGCTTCAGGGGCTATTGCTGCCTGGAGTGCTGTTTATATTGACCTCAATCAGGCACACCTGGGGAGGGCCGGCCGGCAGGTTCAGGCTGCCCAGGTCAGCTAATCCTCAACCCTAATGGAATCACATTGTTGAAATGGGACCTCACTAAGGCAAAATAGAGGCCAAAGAAAAAAAGGACAGAATGCCATTTGCAGAACCATAGATGAGGCTAAAGCTAATCACGTGACTTGTAGTTAGTCAGAAAGTGAAAGATACATATCGTATCCTATCTCTTATAGGTGTTACCTAAAAACGGATACCAGGGCAGATATTTCCACGGAGAAGGGCAATCACAGATTCATTAAACAAACTTATGGTTCACCAATGGAAAGGTTATGAGGATTGGTTTCATTATGATATTGGGGTTAACAGACATACACAAACACAGGTGACATATATCATCACCAAAAACCTACGGAATACCAAGAGAAGACTACTCAACATTCTGCCATAACGTACATGGGAAAAGGATCCCAGGAAGAACAGACATATGTATATGTGTAAAAGAACCACATCTTGCACACCTACAACAAGGCAAAAATTGTAATCAAACTTGCTGTAAAAAAAAAAAGTAAAAAATTAAATTAAAAACACGAACAAGAAATAGTGAGACAAACTTGAGGGGCTTTCTCCTGGCACATTCCATTCTAAATTCCAATCTAGAACACGACTTCCATTGAGGCTCTTTTGCCCTAGTAACCAGATTTGGTAAGGGAGAACTGCTGCCACCTTGAGGCCGTTTCACACAACAGCAGCTTTTATCCCAGCGCTAATGGTCAGTTGATATTCAAAATCATTGCAGGCCTGTAAATGACACCTGCCCTGAAAACAAATCCTGGGGTCACATATCGACCAAAAAATTCAAAGGACGTCCATATTTCAAAACGACCGTTTCAAAACGCATATTTTACACACGTTAGTGTTCTGCTTCTTTTTCTTTCTTTCCTTTTTTGTTAAAAAAACGGGAATGGAAAAAGGCATCCCTCAGAGTGGGCGAAAACCGTTGCAAACGAATCAATGGACAAAGGTTTAATCTCCAATATATATAAACAGCTAATGCAGCTTAATATTAAAAAAACAAACAACCCAATACAAAAATAGGCAGAAGATCTAAAGAGACGTTTCTTCAAAGAAGAAACAGAGATGGCCAAGACGCACACGAAAAGCTGCTCAACTTCACTAATTATTAGAGAAATGCAAATCAAAACTACAATGAGGTATCACCTCACACCTGTTAGAATCAGCATCATCAGAAAATCTACAAACAACAAATTCTGGGGAGGGTGTGGACAAAAGGAGCCCTCTTCCACCATTGGTAGGAATGTAAATTGATACAGTCACTATGGAGAACAGTATGGAGTTTCCTTTAAAAAACTAGAAATAGAATTACCATCTGATTCAGCAGTCCCACTTCTGGGCATATACTCAGAGAAAACCATAAATCAAAAAGGCACATTCACCACAATGTTCATTGCAGCACTCTTTACAATACCAGGTAATGGAAGCAAACTAAATGCCCACAGACAGATGAATGGATAAAGATGGGGTACATATATAAAATGGAATATTACTCAGCCATAAAAAGAAATGAAACTGGGTCATTTGTAGAGACATCGGTGGATCTAGAGACTGTCATACAGAATGAAGTATGTCAGAAAGAGGAAAACAAATATTGTATATTAATGCATATATGTGGAACCTAAAAAATGGTACAGATGAACTGGTTTGCAGGGAAGAAATAGAGACACAGAGGTAGAGAACAAATGTATGGACACCAAGTGTGGGAAGCCGTGAGGTGGTGGTGGTGGGATGAGTTGGGAGATTCGGATTGACCTGTATACATGTATATGCATAAAATACATAACTAATAATAACCTGCTGTATAAAAAAATAAATAAAATTAAATTTCAAAATTTTAAAAAATAAAATTTCAAAATAAAACAGGAAAAAGTTCTTCCCTTCACACAGATGTATTTATAGGAATGAATTATTTCCATGCTTATATCTATAAATACATAAAAGAGGAATAAAATCTAACGAACCATAAAAGAAAAGAAAAACCTGAACCCACCAGTTATACAGAGGAAAACCCTATCAGGGCACTTGCTCCAGCAGTAAACAATTCTGAAATTGGTCAGAGGTGGGGAATCATCTCCCATACAGCCAGCAACCCAGCCCCCACGCAAGGAGCATCCTCATTGCAAAGCTGGGGGTCCGTGCCGAGGCATCTCTGAGTAAACGTGAGCTGAGCCCCAGGCCAGCTGCTGCTGAACTGTTCCCACCCTTCCCAGGTAAAACACCTGAATATGTACAAGGGCTTGAAAGACTACAGGAAGGGCCGTGGAGCCACACCAGTGACAGCACGCAGGACAACTTGGTGCCTGCAGGCCAGCCAGGGTGGTCCTGGCCCCTGGCCCTCTTCCGGAAGGTTTCCATTGTCCTGCCTGATATACCCCTCCTGTCCCGGCCCCCACTGCTTTTTTCCTTCCTCACCTCTGTCCGGAAAGAAATTCCAGCGGAAGGTATGGGCGACACATCATCTTCTTTAGAGGTGGCAGCTTGGCAACTCCTGCAGAAAGTCCAGCAGAGCCCCACTCACACCGGGCCACCCACAAAGCCTTGGCCCCTCACTCCCTCCCACCAGCACAGCCCCGAGACTGCTGACGGGGCAGAAAATACGGAGTCAGGCACAGCTTCAGGGGCTATTGCTGCCTGGAGTGCTGTTTATATTGACCTCAATCAGGCACACCTGGGGAGGGCCGGCCGGCAGGTTCAGGCTGCCCAGGTCAGCTAATCCTCAACCCTAATGGAATCACATTGTTGAAATGGGACCTCACTAAGGCAAAATAGAGGCCAAAGAAAAAAAGGACAGAATGCCATTTGCAGAACCATAGATGAGGCTAAAGCTAATCACGTGACTTGTAGTTAGTCAGAAAGTGAAAGATACATATCGTATCCTATCTCTTATAGGTGTTACCTAAAAACGGATACCAGGGCAGATATTTCCACGGAGAAGGGCAATCACAGATTCATTAAACAAACTTATGGTTCACCAATGGAAAGGTTATGAGGATTGGTTTCATTATGATATTGGGGTTAACAGACATACACAAACACAGGTGACATATATCATCACCAAAAACCTACGGAATACCAAGAGAAGACTACTCAACATTCTGCCATAACGTACATGGGAAAAGGATCCCAGGAAGAACAGACATATGTATATGTGTAAAAGAACCACATCTTGCACACCTACAACAAGGCAAAAATTGTAATCAAACTTGCTGTAATAAAAAAAGTAAAAAATTAAATTAAAAACACGAACAAGAAATAGTGAGACAAACTTGAGGGGCTTTCTCCTGGCACATTCCATTCTAAATTCCAATCTAGAACACGACTTCCATTGAGGCTCTTTTGCCCTAGTAACCAGATTTGGTCAGGGAGAACTGCTGCCACCTTGAGGCCGTTTCACACAACAGCAGCTTTTATCACAGCGCTAATGATCAGTTGATATTCAAAATCATTGCCGGCCTGTAAATGACACCTGCCCTGAAAAAAAAACCTGGGGTCACATAGCGACCAAAAATTTCAAAGGACGTCCATATTTCAAAACGACCGTTTCAAAACGCATATTTTACACACGTTAGTGTTCTGCTTCTTTTTCTTTCTTTCCTTTTTTGTTAAAAAAACGGGAATGGAAAAAGGCATCCCTCAGAGTGGGCGAAAACCGTTGCAAACGAATCAATGGACAAAGGTTTAATCTCCAATATATATAAACAGCTAATGCAGCTTAATATTAAAAAAACAAACAACCCAATACAAAAATGGGCAGAAGATCTAAAGAGACGTTTCTTCAAAGAAGAAACAGAGATGGCCAAGACGCACACGAAAAGCTGCTCAACTTCACTAATTATTAGAGAAATGCAAATCAAAACTACAATGAGGTATCACCTCACACCTGTTAGAATCAGCATCATCAGAAAATCTACAAACAACAAATTCTGGGGAGGGTGTGGACAAAAGGAGCCCTCTTCCACTATTGGTGGGAATGTAAATTGATACAGTCACTATGGAGAACAGTATGCAGTTTCCTTTAAAAAACTAGAAATAGAATTACCATCTGATTCAGCAATCCCACTTCTGGGCATATAACCAGAGAAAACCATAAATCAAAAAGGCACATTCACCACAATGTTCATTGCAGCACTCTTTACAATACCAGGTAATGGAAGCAAACTAAATGCCCACAGACAGATGAATGGATAAAGATGGGGTACATATATAAAATGGAATATTACTCAGCCATAAAAAGAAATGAAACTGGGTTATTTGTAGAGACATCGGTGGATCTAGAGACTGTCATACAGAATGAAGTATGTCAGAAAGAGGAAAACAAATATTGTATATTAATGCATATATGTGGAACCTAAAAAATGGTACAGATGAACTGGTTTGCAGGGAAGAAATAGAGACACAGAGGTAGAGAACAAATGTATGGACACCAAGTGTGGGAAGCCATGGGGTGGTGGTGGTGGGATGAGTTGGGAGATTGGGATTGACCTGTATACATGTATATGCATAAAATACATAACTAATAATAACCTGCTGTATAAAAAAATAAATAAAATTAAATTTCAAAATTTTAAAAAATAAAATTTAAAAATAAAACAGGAAAAAGTTCTTCCCTTCACACAGATGTATTTATAGGAATGAATTATTTCCATGCTTATATCTATAAATACATAAAAGAGGAATAAAATCTAACGAACCATAAAAGAAAAGAAAAACCTGAACCCACCAGTTATACAGAGGAAAACCCTATCAGGGCACTTGCTCCAGCAGTAAACAATTCTGAAATTGGTCAGAGGTGGGGAATCATCTCCCATACAGCCAGCAACCCAGCCCCCACGCAAGGAGCATCCTCATTGCAAAGCTGGGGGTCCGTGCCGAGGCATCTCTGAGTAAACGTGAGCTGAGCCCCAGGCCAGCTGCTGCTGAACTGTTCCCACCCTTCCCAGGTAAAACACCTGAATATGTACAAGGGCTTGAAAGACTACAGGAAGGGCCGTGGAGCCACACCAGTGACAGCACGCAGGACAACTTGGTGCCTGCAGGCCAGCCAGGGTGGTCCTGGCCCCTGGCCCTCTTCCGGAAGGTTTCCATTGTCCTGCCTGATATACCCCTCCGGTCCCGGCCCCCACTGCTTTTTTCCTTCCTCACCTCTGTCCGGAAAGAAATTCCAGCGGAAGGTATGGGCGACACATCATCTTCTTTACAGGTGGCAGCTTGGCAACTCCTGCAGAAAGTCCAGCAGAGCCCCACTCACACCGGGCCACCCACAAAGCCTTGGCCCCTCACTCCCTCCCACCAGCACAGCCCCGAGACTGCTGACGGGGCAGAAAATACGGAGTCAGGCACAGCTTCAGGGGCTATTGCTGCCTGGAGTGCTGTTTATATTGACCTCAATCAGGCACACCTGGGGAGGGCCGGCCGGCAGGTTCAGGCTGCCCAGGTCAGCTAATCCTCAACCCTAATGGAATCACATTGTTGAAATGGGACCTCACTAAGGCAAAATAGAGGCCAAAGAAAAAAAGGACAGAATGCCATTTGCAGAACCATAGATGAGGCTAAAGCTAATCACGTGACTTGTAGTTAGTCAGAAAGTGAAAGATACATATCGTATCCTCTCTCTTATAGGTGTTACCTAAAAACGGATACCAGGGCAGATATTTCCACGGAGAAGGGCAATCACAGATTCATTAAACAAACTTATGGTTCACCAATGGAAAGGTTATGAGGATTGGTTTCATTATGATATTGGGGTTAACAGACATACACAAACACAGGTGACATATATCATCACCAAAAACCTACGGAATACCAAGAGAAGACTACTCAACATTCTGCCATAACGTACATGGGAAAAGGATCCCAGGAAGAACAGACATATGTATATGTGTAAAAGAACCACATCTTGCACACCTACAACAAGGCAAAAATTGTAATCAAACTTGCTGTAAAAAAAAAAAGTAAAAAATTAAATTAAAAACACGAACAAGAAATAGTGAGACAAACTTGAGGGGCTTTCTCCTGGCACATTCCATTCTAAATTCCAATCTAGAACACGACTTCCATTGAGGCTCTTTTGCCCTAGTAACCAGATTTGGTAAGGGAGAACTGCTGCCACCTTGAGGCCGTTTCACACAACAGCAGCTTTTATCCCAGCGCTAATGGTCAGTTGATATTCAAAATCATTGCAGGCCTGTAAATGACACCTGCCCTGAAAACAAATCCTGGGGTCACATATCGACCAAAAAATTCAAAGGACGTCCATATTTCAAAACGACCGTTTCAAAACGCATATTTTACACACGTTAGTGTTCTGCTTCTTTTTCTTTCTTTCCTTTTTTGTTAAAAAAACGGGAATGGAAAAAGGCATCCCTCAGAGTGGGCGAAAACCGTTGCAAACGAATCAATGGACAAAGGTTTAATCTCCAATATATATAAACAGCTAATGCAGCTTAATATTAAAAAAACAAACAACCCAATACAAAAATAGGCAGAAGATCTAAAGAGACGTTTCTTCAAAGAAGAAACAGAGATGGCCAAGACGCACACGAAAAGCTGCTCAACTTCACTAATTATTAGAGAAATGCAAATCAAAACTACAATGAGGTATCACCTCACACCTGTTAGAATCAGCATCATCAGAAAATCTACAAACAACAAATTCTGGGGAGGGTGTGGACAAAAGGAGCCCTCTTCCACCATTGGTAGGAATGTAAATTGATACAGTCACTATGGAGAACAGTATGGAGTTTCCTTTAAAAAACTAGAAATAGAATTACCATCTGATTCAGCAGTCCCACTTCTGGGCATATACTCAGAGAAAACCATAAATCAAAAAGGCACATTCACCACAATGTTCATTGCAGCACTCTTTACAATACCAGGTAATGGAAGCAAACTAAATGCCCACAGACAGATGAATGGATAAAGATGGGGTACATATATAAAATGGAATATTACTCAGCCATAAAAAGAAATGAAACTGGGTCATTTGTAGAGACATCGGTGGATCTAGAGACTGTCATACAGAATGAAGTATGTCAGAAAGAGGAAAACAAATATTGTATATTAATGCATATATGTGGAACCTAAAAAATGGTACAGATGAACTGGTTTGCAGGGAAGAAATAGAGACACAGAGGTAGAGAACAAATGTATGGACACCAAGTGTGGGAAGCCGTGAGGTGGTGGTGGTGGGATGAGTTGGGAGATTCGGATTGACCTGTATACATGTATATGCATAAAATACATAACTAATAATAACCTGCTGTATAAAAAAATAAATAAAATTAAATTTCAAAATTTTAAAAAATAAAATTTCAAAATAAAACAGGAAAAAGTTCTTCCCTTCACACAGATGTATTTATAGGAATGAATTATTTCCATGCTTATATCTATAAATACATAAAAGAGGAATAAAATCTAACGAACCATAAAAGAAAAGAAAAACCTGAACCCACCAGTTATACAGAGGAAAACCCTATCAGGGCACTTGCTCCAGCAGTAAACAATTCTGAAATTGGTCAGAGGTGGGGAATCATCTCCCATACAGCCAGCAACCCAGCCCCCACGCAAGGAGCATCCTCATTGCAAAGCTGGGGGTCCGTGCCGAGGCATCTCTGAGTAAACGTGAGCTGAGCCCCAGGCCAGCTGCTGCTGAACTGTTCCCACCCTTCCCAGGCAAAACACCTGAATATGTACAAGGGCTTGAAAGACTACAGGAAGGGCCGTGGAGCCACACCAGTGACAGCACGCAGGACAACTTGGTGCCTGCAGGCCAGCCAGGGTGGTCCTGGCCCCTGGCCCTCTTCCGGAAGGTTTCCATTGTCCTGCCTGATATACCCCTCCTGTCCCGGCCCCCACTGCTTTTTTCCTTCCTCACCTCTGTCCGGAAAGAAATTCCAGCGGAAGGTATGGGCGACACATCATCTTCTTTAGAGGTGGCAGCTTGGCAACTCCTGCAGAAAGTCCAGCAGAGCCCCACTCACACCGGGCCACCCACAAAGCCTTGGCCCCTCACTCCCTCCCACCAGCACAGCCCCGAGACTGCTGACGGGGCAGAAAATACGGAGTCAGGCACAGCTTCAGGGGCTATTGCTGCCTGGAGTGCTGTTTATATTGACCTCAATCAGGCACACCTGGGGAGGGCCGGCCGGCAGGTTCAGGCTGCCCAGGTCAGCTAATCCTCAACCCTAATGGAATCACATTGTTGAAATGGGACCTCACTAAGGCAAAATAGAGGCCAAAGAAAAAAAGGACAGAATGCCATTTGCAGAACCATAGATGAGGCTAAAGCTAATCACGTGACTTGTAGTTAGTCAGAAAGTGAAAGATACATATCGTATCCTATCTCTTATAGGTGTTACCTAAAAACGGATACCAGGGCAGATATTTCCACGGAGAAGGGCAATCACAGATTCATTAAACAAACTTATGGTTCACCAATGGAAAGGTTATGAGGATTGGTTTCATTATGATATTGGGGTTAACAGACATACACAAACACAGGTGACATATATCATCACCAAAAACCTACGGAATACCAAGAGAAGACTACTCAACATTCTGCCATAACGTACATGGGAAAAGGATCCCAGGAAGAACAGACATATGTATATGTGTAAAAGAACCACATCTTGCACACCTACAACAAGGCAAAAATTGTAATCAAACTTGCTGTAATAAAAAAAGTAAAAAATTAAATTAAAAACACGAACAAGAAATAGTGAGACAAACTTGAGGGGCTTTCTCCTGGCACATTCCATTCTAAATTCCAATCTAGAACACGACTTCCATTGAGGCTCTTTTGCCCTAGTAACCAGATTTGGTCAGGGAGAACTGCTGCCACCTTGAGGCCGTTTCACACAACAGCAGCTTTTATCACAGCGCTAATGATCAGTTGATATTCAAAATCATTGCCGGCCTGTAAATGACACCTGCCCTGAAAAAAAAACCTGGGGTCACATAGCGACCAAAAATTTCAAAGGACGTCCATATTTCAAAACGACCGTTTCAAAACGCATATTTTACACACGTTAGTGTTCTGCTTCTTTTTCTTTCTTTCCTTTTTTGTTAAAAAAACGGGAATGGAAAAAGGCATCCCTCAGAGTGGGCGAAAACCGTTGCAAACGAATCAATGGACAAAGGTTTAATCTCCAATATATATAAACAGCTAATGCAGCTTAATATTAAAAAAACAAACAACCCAATACAAAAATGGGCAGAAGATCTAAAGAGACGTTTCTTCAAAGAAGAAACAGAGATGGCCAAGACGCACACGAAAAGCTGCTCAACTTCACTAATTATTAGAGAAATGCAAATCAAAACTACAATGAGGTATCACCTCACACCTGTTAGAATCAGCATCATCAGAAAATCTACAAACAACAAATTCTGGGGAGGGTGTGGACAAAAGGAGCCCTCTTCCACTACTGGTGGGAATGTAAATTGATACAGTCACTATGGAGAACAGTATGGAGTTTCCTTTAAAAAACTAGAAATAGAATTACCATCTGATGCAGCAATCCCACTTCAGGGCATATACCCAGAGAAAACCATAAATCAAAAAGGCACATTCACCACAATGTTCATTGCAGCACTCTTTAAAATACCAGGTAATGGAAGCAAACTAAATGCCCACAAACAGATGAATGGATAAAGATGGGGTACATATATAAAATGGAATATTACTCAGCCATAAAAAGAAATGAAACTGGGTCATTTGTAGAGACATCGGTGGATCTAGAGACTGTCATACAGAATGAAGTATGTCAGAAAGAGGAAAACAAATATTGTATATTAATCCATATATGTGGAACCTAAAAAATGGTACAGATGAACTGGTTTGCAGGGAAGAAATAGAGACACAGAGGTAGAGAACAAATGTATGGACACCAAGTGTGGGAAGCCATGGGGTGGTGGTGGTGGGATGAGTTGGGAGATTGGGATTCACCTGTATACATGTATATGCAGAAAATACATAACTAATAATAACCTGCTGTATAAAAAAATAAATAAAATTAAATTTCAAAATTTTAAAAAATAAAATTTCAAAATAAAACAGGAAAAAGTTCTTCCCTTCACACAGATGTATTTATAGGAATGAATTATTTCCATGCTTATATCTATAAATACATAAAAGAGGAATAAAATCTAACGAACCATAAAAGAAAAGAAAAACCTGAACCCACCAGTTATACAGAGGAAAACCCTATCAGGGCACTTGCTCCAGCGGTAAACAATTCTGAAATTGGTCAGAGGTGGGGAATCATCTCCCATACGGCCAGCAACCCAGCCCCCACGCAAGGAGCATCCTCATTGCAAAGCTGGGGGTCCGTGCCGAGGCATCTCTGAGTAAACGTGAGCTGAGCCCCAGGCCAGCTGCTGCTGAACTGTTCCCACCCTTCCCAGGTAAAACACCTGAATATGTACAAGGGCTTGAAAGACTACAGGAAGGGCCGTGGAGCCACACCAGTGACAGCACGCAGGACAACTTGGTGCCTGCAGGCCAGCCAGGGTGGTCCTGGCCCCTGGCGCTCTTCCGGAAGGTTTCCATTGTCCTGCCTGATATGCCACTCCTGTCCCGGCCCCCACTGCTTTTTTCCTTCCTCACCTCTGTCCGGAAAGAAATTCCAGCAGAAGGTATGGGCGACACATCATCTTCTTTATAGGTGGCAGCTTGGCAACTCCTGCAGAAAGTCCAGCAGAGCCCCACTCACACCGGGCCACCCACAAAGCCTTGGCCCCTCACTCCCTCCCACCAGCACAGCCCCGAGACTGCTGACGGGGCAGAAAATACGGAGTCAGGCACAGCTTCAGGGGCTATTGCTGCCTGGAGTGCTGTTTATATTGACCTCAATCAGGCACACCTGGGGAGGGCCGGCCGGCAGGTTCAGGCTGCCCAGGTCAGCTAATCCTCAACCCTAATGGAATCACATTGTTGAAATGGGACCTCACTAAGGCAAAATAGAGGCCAAAGAAAAAAAGGACACAATGCCATTTGCAGAACCATAGATGAGGCTAAAGCTAATCACGTGACTTGTAGTTAGTCAGAAAGTGAAAGATACATATCGTATCCTATCTCTTATAGGTGTTACCTAAAAACGGATACCAGGGCAGATATTTCCACGGAGAAGGGCAATCACAGATTCATTAAACAAACTTATGGTTCACCAATGGAAAGGTTATGAGGATTGGTTTCATTATGATATTGGGGTTAACAGACATACACAAACACAGGTGACATATATCATCACCAAAAACCTACGGAATACCAAGAGAAGACTACTCAACATTCTGCCATAACGTACATGGGAAAAGGATCCCAGGAAGAACACACATATGTATATGTGTAAAAGAACCACATCTTGCACACCTACAACAAGGCAAAAGTTGTAATCAAACTTGCTGTAATAAAAAAGTAAAAAATTAAATTAAAAACACGAACAAGAAATAGTGAGACAAACTTGAGGGGCTTTCTCCTGGCACATTCCATTCTAAATTCCAATCTAGAACACGACTTCCATTGAGGCTCTTTTGCCCTAGTAACCAGATTTGGTAAGGGAGAACTGCTGCCACCTTGAGGCCGTTTCACACAACAGCAGCTTTTATCCCAGCGCTAATGGTCAGTTGATATTCAAAATCATTGCATGCCTGTAAATGACACCTGCCCTGAAAACAAATCCTTGGGTCACATATCGACCAAAAAATTCAAAGGACGTCCATATTTCAAAACGACCGTTTCAAAACGCATATTTTACACACGTTAGTGTTCTGCTTCTTTTTCTTTCTTTCCTTTTTTGTTAAAAAAACGGGAATGGAAAAAGGCATCCCTCAGAGTGGGCGAAAACCGTTGCAAACGAATCAATGGACAAAGGTTTAATCTCCAATATATATAAACAGCTAATGCAGCTTAATATTAAAAAAACAAACAACCCAATACAAAAATAGGCAGAAGATCTAAAGAGACGTTTCTTCAAAGAAGAAACAGAGATGGCCAAGACGCACACGAAAAGCTGCTCAACTTCACTAATTATTAGAGAAATGCAAATCAAAACTACAATGAGGTATCACCTCACACCTGTTAGAATCAGCATCATCAGAAAATCTACAAACAACAAATTCTGGGGAGGGTGTGGACAAAAGGAGCCCTCTTCCACTATTGGTGGGAATGTAAATTGATACAGTCACTATGGAGAACAGTATGGAGTTTCCTTTAAAAAACTAGAAATAGAATTACCATCTGATTCAGCAATCCCACTTCTGGGCATATACCCAGAGAAAACCATAAATCAAAAAGGCACATTCACCACAATGTTCATTGCAGCACTCTTTACAATACCAGGTAATGGAAGCAAACTAAATGCCCACAGACAGATGAATGGATAAAGATGGGGTACATATATAAAATGGAATATTACTCAGCCATAAAAAGAAATGAAACTGGGTCATTTGTAGAGACATCGGTGGATCTAGAGACTGTCATACAGAATGAAGTATGTCAGAAAGAGGAAAACAAATATTGTATATTAATGCATATATGTGGAACCTAAAAAATGGTACACATGAACTGGTTTGCAGGGAAGAAATAGAGACACAGAGGTAGAGAACAAATGTATGGACACCAAGTGTGGGAAGCCATGGGGTGGTGGTGGTGGGATGAGTTGGGAGATTGGGATTCACCTGTATACATGTATATGCAGAAAATACATAACTAATAATAACCTGCTGTATAAAAAAATAAATAAAATTAAATTTCAAAATTTTAAAAAATAAAATTTCAAAATAAAACAGGAAAAAGTTCTTCCCTTCACACAGATGTATTTATAGGAATGAATTATTTCCATGCTTATATCTATAAATACATAAAAGAGGAATAAAATCTAACGAACCATAAAAGAAAAGAAAAACCTGAACCCACCAGTTATACAGAGGAAAACCCTATCAGGGCACTTGCTCCAGCGGTAAACAATTCTGAAATTGGTCAGAGGTGGGGAATCATCTCCCATACAGCCAGCAACCCAGCCCCCACGCAAGGAGCATCCTCATTGCAAAGCTGGGGGTCCGTGCCGAGGCATCTCTGAGTAAACGTGAGCTGAGCCCCAGGCCAGCTGCTGCTGACCTGTTCCCACCCTTCCCAGGTAAAACACCTGAATATGTACAAGGGCTTGAAAGACTACAGGAAGGGCCGTGGAGCCACACCAGTGACAGCACGCAGGACAACTTGGTGCCTGCAGGCCAGCCAGGGTGGTCCTGGCCCCTGGCGCTCTTCCGGAAGTTTTCCATTGTCCTGCCTGATATACCCCTCCTGTCCCGGCCCCCACTGCTTTTTTCCTTCCTCACCTCTGTCCGGAAAGAAATTCCAGCGGAAGGTATGGGCGACACATCATCTTCTTTATAGGTGGCAGCTTGGCAACTCCTGCAGAAAGTCCAGCAGAGCCCCACTCACACCGGGCCACCCACAAAGCCTTGGCCCCTCACTCCCTCCCACCAGCACAGCCCCGAGACTGCTGACGGGGCAGAAAATACGGAGTCAGGCACAGCTTCAGGGGCTATTGCTGCCTGGAGTGCTGTTTATATTGACCTCAATCAGGCACACCTGGGGAGGGCCGGCCGGCAGGTTCAGGCTGCCCAGGTCAGCTAATCTTCAACCCTAATGGAATCACATTGTTGAAATTGGACCTCACTAAGGCAAAATAGAGGCCAAAGAAAAAAACGACACAATGCCATTTGCAGAACCATAGATGAGGCTAAAGCTAATCACGTGACTTGTAGTTAGTCAGAAAGTGAAAGATACATATCGTATCCTATCTCTTATAGGTGTTACCTAAAAACGGATACCAGGGCAGATATTTCCACGGAGAAGGGCAATCACAGATTCATTAAACAAACTTATGGTTCACCAATGGAAAGGTTATGAGGATTGGTTTCATTATGATATTGGGGTTAACAGACATACACAAACACAGGTGACATATATCATCACCAAAAACCTACGGAATACCAAGAGAAGACTACTCAACATTCTGCCATAACGTACATGGGAAAAGGATCCCAGGAAGAACAGACATATGTATATGTGTAAAAGAACCACATCTTGCACACCTACAACAAGGCAAAAGTTGTAATCAAACTTGCTGTAATAAAAAAGTAAAAAATTAAATTAAAAACACGAACAAGAAATAGTGAGACAAACTTGAGGGGCTTTCTCCTGGCACATTCCATTCTAAATTCCAATCTAGAACACGACTTCCATTGAGGCTCTTTTGCCCTAGTAACCAGATTTGGTAAGGGAGAACTGCTGCCACCTTGAGGCCGTTTCACACAACAGCAGCTTTTATCCCAGCGCTAATGGTCAGTTGATATTCAAAATCATTGCAGGCCTGTAAATGACACCTGCCCTGAAAACAAATCCTGGGGTCACATATCGACCAAAAAATTCAAAGGACGTCCATATTTCAAAACGACCGTTTCAAAACGCATATTTTACACACGTTAGTGTTCTGCTTCTTTTTCTTTCTTTCCTTTTTTGTTAAAAAAACGGGAATGGAAAAAGGCATCCCTCAGAGTGGGCGAAAACCGTTGCAAACGAATCAATGGACAAAGGTTTAATCTCCAATATATATAAACAGCTAATGCAGCTTAATATTAAAAAAACAAACAACCCAATACAAAAATAGGCAGAAGATCTAAAGAGACGTTTCTTCAAAGAAGAAACAGAGATGGCCAAGACGCACACGAAAAGCTGCTCAACTTCACTAATTATTAGAGAAATGCAAATCAAAACTACAATGAGGTATCACCTCACACCTGTTAGAATCAGCATCATCAGAAAATCTACAAACAACAAATTCTGGGGAGGGTGTGGACAAAAGGAGCCCTCTTCCACTATTGGTGGGAATGTAAATTGATACAGTCACTATGGAGAACAGTATGGAGTTTCCTTTAAAAAACTAGAAATAGAATTACCATCTGATTCAGCAATCCCACTTCTGGGCATATACCCAGAGAAAACCATAAATCAAAAAGGCACATTCACCACAATGTTCATTGCAGCACTCTTTACAATACCAGGTAATGGAAGCAAACTAAATGCCCACAGACAGATGAATGGATAAAGATGGGGTACATATATAAAATGGAATATTACTCAGCCGTAAAAAGAAATGAATCTGGGTCATTTGTAGAGACATCGGTGGATCTAGAGACTGTCATACAGAATGAAGTATGTCAGAAAGAGGAAAACAAATATTGTATATTAATGCATATATGTGGAACCTAAAAAATGGTACACATGAACTGGTTTGCAGGGAAGAAATAGAGACACAGAGGTAGAGAACAAATGTATGGACACCAAGTGTGGGAAGCCATGGGGTGGTGGTGGTGGGATGAGTTGGGAGATTGGGATTGACCTGTATACATGTATATGCAGAAAATACATAACTAATAATAACCTGCTGTATAAAAAAATAAATAAAATTAAATTTCAAAATTTTAAAAAATAAAATTTCAAAATAAAACAGGAAAAAGTTCTTCCCTTCACACAGATGTATTTATAGGAATGAATTATTTCCATGCTTATATCTATAAATACATAAAAGAGGAATAAAATCTAACGAACCATAAAAGAAAAGAAAAACCTGAACCCACCAGTTATACAGAGGAAAACCCTATCAGGGCACTTGCTCCAGCGGTAAACAATTCTGAAATTGGTCAGAGGTGGGGAATCATCTCCCATACAGCCAGCAACCCAGCCCCCACGCAAGGAGCATCCTCATTGCAAAGCTGGGGGACCGTGCCGAGGCATCTCTGAGTAAACGTGAGCTGAGCCCCAGGCCAGCTGCTGCTGACCTGTTCCCACCCTTCCCAGGTAAAACACCTGAATATGTACAAGGGCTTGAAAGACTACAGGAAGGGCCGTGGAGCCACACCAGTGACAGCACGCAGGACAACTTGGTGCCTGCAGGCCAGCCAGGGTGGTCCTGGCCCCTGGCGCTCTTCCGGAAGTTTTCCATTGTCCTGCCTGATATACCCCTCCTGTCCCGGCCCCCACTGCTTTTTTCCTTCCTCACCTCTGTCCGGAAAGAAATTCCAGCGGAAGGTATGGGCGACACATCATCTTCTTTATAGGTGGCAGCTTGGCAACTCCTGCAGAAAGTCCAGCAGAGCCCCACTCACACCGGGCCACCCACAAAGCCTTGGCCCCTCACTCCCTCCCACCAGCACAGCCCCAAGACTGCTGACGGGGCAGAAAATACGGAGTCAGGCACAGCTTCAGGGGCTATTGCTGCCTGGAGTGCTGTTTATATTGACCTCAATCAGGCACACCTGGGGAGGGCCGGCCGGCAGGTTCAGGCTGCCCAGGTCAGCTAATCCTCAACCCTAATGGAATCACATTGTTGAAATGGGACCTCACTAAGGCAAAATAGAGGCCAAAGAAAAAAACGACACAATGCCATTTGCAGAACCATAGATGAGGCTAAAGCTAATCACGTGACTTGTAGTTAGTCAGAAAGTGAAAGATACATATCGTATCATATCTCTTATAGGTGTTACCTAAAAACGGATACCAGGGCAGATATTTCCACGGAGAAGGGCAATCACAGATTCATTAAACAAACTTATGGTTCACCAATGGAAAGGTTATGAGGATTGGTTTCATTATGATATTGGGGTTAACAGACATACACAAACACAGGTGACATATATCATCACCAAAAACCTACGGAATACCAAGAGAAGACTACTCAACATTCTGCCATAACGTACATGGGAAAAGGATCCCAGGAAGAACAGACATATGTATATGTGTAAAAGAACCACATCTTGCACACCTACAACAAGGCAAAAGTTGTAATCAAACTTGCTGTAATAAAAAAGTAAAAAATTAAATTAAAAACACGAACAAGAAATAGTGAGACAAACTTGAGGGGCTTTCTCCTGGCACATTCCATTCTAAATTCCAATCTAGAACACGACTTCCATTGAGGCTCTTTTGCCCTAGTAACCAGATTTGGTAAGGGAGAACTGCTGCCACCTTGAGGCCGTTTCACACAACAGCAGCTTTTATCCCAGCGCTAATGGTCAGTTGATATTCAAAATCATTGCAGGCCTGTAAATGACACCTGCCCTGAAAACAAATCCTGGGGTCACATATCGACCAAAAAATTCAAAGGACGTCCATATTTCAAAACGACCGTTTCAAAACGCATATTTTACACACGTTAGTGTTCTGCTTCTTTTTCTTTCTTTCCTTTTTTGTTAAAAAAACGGGAATGGAAAAAGGCATCCCTCAGAGTGGGCGAAAACCGTTGCAAACGAATCAATGGACAAAGGTTTAATCTCCAATATATATAAACAGCTAATGCAGCTTAATATTAAAAAAACAAACAACCCAATACAAAAATAGGCAGAAGATCTAAAGAGACGTTTCTTCAAAGAAGAAACAGAGATGGCCAAGACGCACACGAAAAGCTGCTCAACTTCACTAATTATTAGAGAAATGCAAATCAAAACTACAATGAGGTATCACCTCACACCTGTTAGAATCAGCATCATCAGAAAATCTACAAACAACAAATTCTGGGGAGGGTGTGGACAAAAGGAGCCCTCTTCCACTATTGGTGGGAATGTAAATTGATACAGTCACTATGGAGAACAGTATGGAGTTTCCTTTAAAAAACTAGAAATAGAATTACCATCTGATTCAGCAATCCCACTTCTGGGCATATACCCAGAGAAAACCATAAATCAAAAAGGCACATTCTCCACAATGTTCATTGCAGCACTCTTTACAATACCAGGTAATGGAAGCAAACTAAATGCCCACAGACAGATGAATGGATAAAGATGGGGTACATATATAAAATGGAATATTACTCAGCCATAAAAAGAAATGAAACTGGGTCATTTGTAGAGACATCGGTGGATCTAGAGACTGTCATACAGTATGAAGTATGTCAGAAAGAGGAAAACAAATATTGTATATTAATGCATATATGTGGAACCTAAAAAATGGTACACATGAACTGGTTTGCAGGGAAGAAATAGAGACACAGAGGTAGAGAACAAATGTATGGACACCAAGTGTGGGAAGCCATGGGGTGGTGGTGGTGGGATGAGTTGGGAGATTGGGATTGACCTGTATACATGTATATGCAGAAAATACATAACTAATAATAACCTGCTGTATAAAAAAATAAATAAAATTAAATTTCAAAATTTTAAAAAATAAAATTTCAAAATAAAACAGGAAAAAGTTCTTCCCTTCACACAGATGTATTTATAGGAATGAATTATTTCCATGCTTATATCTATAAATACATAAAAGAGGAATAAAATCTAACGAACCATAAAAGAAAAGAAAAACCTGAACCCACCAGTTATACAGAGGAAAACCCTATCAGGGCACTTGCTCCAGCGGTAAACAATTCTGAAATTGGTCAGAGGTGGGGAATCATCTCCCATACAGCCAGCAACCCAGCCCCCACGCAAGGAGCATCCTCATTGCAAAGCTGGGGGTCCGTGCCGAGGCATCTCTGAGTAAACGTGAGCTTAGCCCCAGGCCAGCTGCTGCTGAACTGTTCCCACCCTTCCCAGGTAAAACACCTGAATATGTACAAGGGCTTGAAAGACTACAGGAAGGGCCGTGGAGCCACACCAGTGACAGCACGCAGGACAACTTGGTGCCTGCAGGCCAGCCAGGGTGGTCCTGGCCCCTGGCCCTCTTCCGGAAGGTTTCCATTGTCCTGCCTGATATACCCCTCCTGTCCCGGCTCCCACTGCTTTTTTCCTTCCTCACCTCTTTCCGGAAAGAAATTCCAGTGGAAGGTATGGGCGACACATCATCTTCTTTATAGGTGGCAGCTTGGCAACTCCTGCAGAAAGTCCAGCAGAGCCCCACTCACACCGGGCCACCCACAAAGCCTTGGCCCCTCATTCCCTCCCACCAGCACAGCCCCGAGACTGCTGACGGGGCAGAAAATACGGAGTCAGGCACAGCTTCACGGGCTATTGCTGCCTGGAGTGCTGTTTATATTGACCTCAATCAGGCACACCTGGGGAGGGCCGGCCGGCAGGTTCAGGCTGCCCAGGTCAGCTAATCCTCAACTCTAATGGAATCACATTATTGAAATGGGACCTCACTAAGGCAAAATAGAGGCCAAAGAAAAAAAGGACACAATGCCATTTGCAGAACCATAGATGAGGCTAAAGCTAATCACGTGACTTGTAGTTAGTCAGAAAGTGAAAGATACATATCGTATCCTATCTCTTATAGGTGTTACCTAAAAACGGATACCAGGGCAGATATTTCCACGGAGAAGGGCAATCACAGATTCATTAAACAAACTTATGGTTCACCAATGGAAAGGTTATGAGGATTGGTTTCATTATGATATTGGGGTTAACAGACATACACAAACACAGGTGACATATATCATCACCAAAAACCTACGGAATACCAAGAGAAGACTACTCAACATTCTGCCATAACGTACATGGGAAAAGGATCCCAGGAAGAACAGACATATGTATATGTGTAAAAGAACCACATCTTGCACACCTACAACAAGGCAAAAGTTGTAATCAAACTTGCTGTAATAAAAAAGTAAAAAATTAAATTAAAAACACGAACAAGAAATAGTGAGACAAACTTGAGGGGCTTTCTCCTGGCACATTCCATTCTAAATTCCAATCTAGAACACGACTTCCACTGAGGCTCTTTTGCCCTAGTAACCAGATTTGGTAAGGGAGAACTGCTGCCACCTTGAGGCCGTTTCACACAACAGCAGCTTTTATCCCAGCGCTAATGGTCAGTTGATATTCAAAATCATTGCAGGCCTGTAAATGACACCTGCCCTGAAAACAAATCCTGGGGTCACATATCGACCAAAAAATTCAAAGGACGTCCATATTTCAAAACGACCGTTTCAAAACGCATATTTTACACACGTTAGTGTTCTGCTTCTTTTTCTTTCTTTCCTTTTTTGTTAAAAAAACGGGAATGGAAAAAGGCATCCCTCAGAGTGGGCGAAAACCGTTGCAAACCAATCAATGGACAAAGGTTTAATCTCCAATATATATAAACAGCTCATGCAGCTTAATATTAAAAAAACAAACAACCCAATACAAAAATGGGCAGAAGATCTAAAGAGACGTTTCCTCAAAGAAGACACAGAGATGGCCCAGACGCACATGAAAAGCTGCTCAACAGCACTAATTATAAGAGAAATGCAAATCAAAACTACAATGAGGTATCACCTCACACCTGTTAGAATCGGCATCATCAGAAAATCTACAAACAACAAATCCTGGGGAGGGTGTGGACAAAAGAATCCTTCTTCCACTATTGGTGGGCATGTAAATTGATACAGTCACTATGGAGAACAGTATGGAGTTTCCTTAAATAAAACCAGAAATAGAATTACCATATGATCCAGCAATCGAACTCTGGGCATATACCCAGAGAAAACCATAAATCAAAAAGGCACATCCACCACAATGTTCATTGCAGCACTATTTACAATAGCCAGGTAATGGAAGCAACCTAAATGTCCACAGACAGACGAATGGATAAAGTTGTTGTACATATATAAAATGGAATATTATTCAGTCATAAAAAGGAATGAATCTGGGTCATTTGTAGAGACGTTGATGGATGTAGAGACTGTCATACAGACTGAAGTAAGTCAGAAAGAGAAAAACAAATATTGTATATTAAGGCATATATGTGGAACCTAGAAAAATGGTACAGATGAACTGGTTTGCAGGGAAGAAATAGAGATACAGACGTAGAGAAATAACGTATGGACACCAAGCGTGGGAAGCCATGGGGTGGTGTTTGTGGGATGAGTTGGGAAATTGGGATTGACTTGTATACATGTATATGCATAAAATACATAACTAATAATAACCTGCTGTATAAAAAATAAATTAAATTTCAAAATTTTAAAAAATAAAATTTAAAAATAAACAAAAATGTTCTTCCCTTCACACAGATGTATTTATAGGAATGAATTATTTCCATGCCTATATCTATAAATACATAAAAGAGGAATGAAATCTAACTTGAACCATAAAAGAAAAAATACCTGAAACCAATATTTATACAGAGGAAAACCCTATCAGGGCACTTCCTCCAGCGGTAAACTATTCTGAAATTGGTCAGAGGTGGGGAATCATCTCCCATACAGCCAGCAACCCACCCCCACGCGAGGAGCGTCCCCATTGCAAAGCTTGGGGACCATGCCGAGGCATCTGTGTAAACGTGAGCTGAGCCCCTGGCCAGCTGCTGCTGAACTGTTCCCACCCTTCCCAGGTAAAACACCTGAATATGTACAAGGGCTTAAATGTCTAGAGGAAGGGCCACGGAGCCACAACAGCGACAGCACGCAGGCCAACGTGCTGCCTGCAGGCCAGGCAGGGAGGTCCTGGTCCCGGGAGCTCTTCCGGAAGCTTTCCATTGCCCTGCCTGAGATACCCTTCCTGTCCCGGCCCCCACTGCTTTTTTCCTTCCTCACCTCTTTCCGGAGAGAAATTCCAGCGGAAGGTATGGGTAACACATCCTCTTCTTTACAGGTGGCAGCCTGGCAACTTCTGCAGAAAGGCCACCAGAATCCCACTCACACCGGGACACGAACAAAGCTGTGGCCCCTCACTTCCTCCCACCAGCACAGCCCCGAGACTGCTGACGGGGCAGAGAATATGGAGTCAGGCACAGCTTCATGGGCTATTGCTGCCTGGAGCGCAGTTTATATTGACTTCAACCAGGCACACCTGGGGAGGGCCGGCCGGCAGGGTAAGGCTGCCCAGGTCAGCTTATCCACAACGCTCAGGGAATCACATTGTTGAAAATGGACCTCACTAAGGCAGAATAGAAGCCAAGGAAAAAAAGACACAACGCCATTTGCAGTGCCGTAGATGAGTCTAGAGTTAATCACGTGACTTGTAGTAAATCAGAAAGTGAAAGACACATATCGTATCATATCACTTATAGGTGTTACATAAAAATGGTTACCAGGGCAGATATTTCCACGGAGAAGGGCCATCACAGATTCATTAAACAAACTTATGGTTCACCAATGGAAAGGTGTGAGGATTGGTTTCATTACGATATTGGTGTTAACAGACATATACAAACACAGGTGACATATATAATCAACAAAGACCTACGGAATACCAAGAGAAGACTACTCAATATTCTCTCATAACGTACATGGGAAAAGGATCCTAGTAAGAACAAACATCTGTACATGTGTAAAAGAAGCACTTCTTCCACACCTACTACAAGCCAAACATTGTAATCAAACTTGCTGTAATAAAAAATAAAAAATTAAATTAAAAACAAGAACAAGAAATAGTGAGACAAACTTGAGGGGCTTTCTCCTGGCACATTCCATTCTAAATTCCAATCTAGAACACGACTTCCATTGAGGCTCTTTTGCCCTAGTAACCAGATTTGGTAAGGGAGAACTGCTGCCACCTTGAGGCCGTTTCACACAACAGCAACTTTTATCCCAGCGCTAATGGTCAGTTGATACTCAAAATCATTGCATGCCTGTAAATGACACCTGCCCTGAAAACAAATCCTGGGGTCACATATCGACCAAAAAATTCAAAGGACGTCCATATTTCAAAACGACCGTTTCAAAACACATATTTTACACACGTTAGTGTTCTGCTTCTTTTTCTTTCTTTCCTTTTTTGTTAAAAAAACGGGAATGGAAAAAGGCATCCCTCAGAGTGGGCGAAAACCGTTGCAAACGAATCAATGGACAAAGGTTTAATCTCCAATATATATAAACAGCTCATGCAGCTTAACATTAAAAAAACAAATAACCCAATACAAAAATGGGCAGAAGATCTAAAGAGACGTTTCTTCAAAGAAGAAACAGAGATGGCCAAGACGCACACGAAAAGCTGCTCAACTTCACTAATTATTAGAGAAATGCAAATCAAAACTACAATGAGGTATCACCTCACACCTGTTAGAATCAGCATCATCAGAAAATCTACAAACAACAAATTCTGGGGAGGGTGTGGACAAAAGGAGCCCTCTTCCACTATTGGTGGGAATGTAAATTGATACAGTCACTATGGAGAACAGTATGGAGTTTCCTTTAAAAAACTAGAAATAGAATTACCATCTGATTCAGCAATCCCACTTCTGGGCATATACCCAGAGAAAACCATAAATCAAAAAGGCACATTCACCACAATGTTCATTGCAGCACTCTTTACAATACCAGGTAATGGAAGCAAACTAAATGCCCACAGACAGATGAATGGATAAAGATGGGGTACATATATAAAATGGAATATTACTCAGCCATAAAAAGAAATGAAACTGGGTCATTTGTAGAGACATCGGTGGATATAGAGACTGTCATACAGAATGAAGTATGTCAGAAAGAGGAAAACAAATATTGTATATTAATGCATATATGTGGAACCGAAAAAATGGTACAGATGAACTGGTTTGCAGGGAAGAAATAGAGACACAGAGGTAGAGAACAAATGTATGGACACCAAGTGTGGGAAGCCGTGAGGTGGTGGTGGTGGGATGAGTTGGGAGATTGGGATTGACCTGTATACACGTATATGCATAAAATACATAACTAATAATAACCTGCTGTACAAAAAAATAAATAAAATTAAATTTCAAAATTTTAAAACATAAAATTTAAAAATTAAACAGGAAAAAGTTCTTCCCTTCACACAGATGTATTTATAGGAATGAATTATTTCCATGCTTATATCTATAAATACATAAAAGAGGAATAAAATCTAACGAACCATAAAAGAAAAGAAAAACCTGAACCCACCAGTTATACAGAGGAAAACCCTATCAGGGCACTTGCTCCAGCGGTAAACAATTCTGAAATTGGTCATAGGTGGGGAATCATCTCCCATACAGCCAGCAACCCAGCCCCCACGCAAGGAGCATCCTCATTGCAAAGCTGGGGGTCCGTGCCGAGGCATCTCTGAGTAAACGTGAGCTGAGCCCCAGGCCAGCTGCTGCTGAACTGTTCCCACCCTTCCCAGGTAAAACACCTGAATATGTACAAGGGCTTGAAAGACTACAGGAAGGGCCGTGGAGCCACACCAGTGACAGCACGCAGGACAACTTGGTGCCTGCAGGCCAGCCAGGGTGGTCCTGGCCCCTGGCGCTCTTCCGGAAGGTTTCCATTGTCCTGCCTGATATACCCCTCCTGTCCCGGCCCCCACTGCTTTTTTCCTTCCTCACCTCTGTCCGGAAAGAAATTCCAGCGGAAGGTATGGGCGACACATCATCTTCTTTATAGGTGGCAGCTTGGCAACTCCTGCAGAAAGTCCAGCAGAGCCCCACTCACACCGGGCCACCCACAAAGCCTTGGCCCCTCACTCCCTCCCACCAGCACAGCCCCGAGACTGCTGACGGGGCAGAAAATACGGAGTCAGGCACAGCTTCAGGGGCTATTGCTGCCTGTAGTGCTGTTTATATTGACCTCAATCAGGCACACCTGGGGAGGGCCGGCCGGCAGGTTCAGGCTGCCCAGGTCAGCTAATCCTCAACCCTAATGGAATCACATTGTTGAAATGGGACCTCACTAAGGCAAAATAGAGGCCAAAGAAAAAAAGGACAGAATGCCATTTGCAGAACCATAGATGAGGCTAAAGCTAATCACGTGACTTGTAGTTAGTCAGAAAGTGAAAGATACATATCGTATCCTATCTCTTATAGGTGTTACCTAAAAACGGATACCAGGGCAGATATTTCCACGGAGAAGGGCAATCACAGATTCATTAAACAAACTTATGGTTCACCAATGGAAAGGTTATGAGGATTGGTTTCATTATGATATTGGGGTTAACAGACATACACAAACACAGGTGACATATATCATCACCAAAAACCTACGGAATACCAAGAGAAGACTACTCAACATTCTGCCATAACGTACATGGGAAAAGGATCCCAGGAAGAACAGACATATGTATATGTGTAAAAGAACCACATCTTGCACACCTACAACAAGGCAAAAATTGTAATCAAACTTGCTGTAATAAAAAAAGTAAAAAATTAAATTAAAAACACGAACAAGAAATAGTGAGACAAACTTGAGGGGCTTTCTCCTGGCACATTCCATTCTAAATTCCAATCTAGAACACGACTTCCATTGAGGCTCTTTTGCCCTAGTAACCAGATTTGGTAAGGGAGAACTGCTGCCACCTTGAGGCCGTTTCACACAACAGCAGCTTTTATCACAGCGCTAATGATCAGTTGATATTCAAAATCATTGCCGGCCTGTAAATGACACCTGCCCTGAAAAAAAAACCTGGGGTCACATAGCGACCAAAAATTTCAAAGGACGTCCATATTTCAAAACGACCGTTTCAAAACGCATATTTTACGCACATTAGTGTTCTGCTTCTTTTTCTTTCTTCCTTCTTTTGTTAAAAAAACGGGAATGGAAAAAGGCATCCCTCAGAAGGGGCGAAAATCGTTGCAAATGAATCAATGGACAAAGGTTTAATCTCCAATATATATAAACAGCTAATGCAGCTTAATATTAAAAAAACAAACAACCCAATACAAAAATGGGCAGAAGATCTAAAGAGACGTTTCTTCAAAGAAGACACAGAGATGGCCCAGACGCACATGAAAAGCTGCTCAACAGCACTAATTATAAGAGAAATGCAAATCAAAACTACAATGAGGTATCACCTCACACCTGTTAGAATCGGCATCATCAGAAAATCTACAAACAACAAATCCTGGGGAGGGTGTGGACAAAAGAATCCCTCTTCCACTATTGGTGGGCATGTAAATTGATACAGTCACTATGGAGAACAGTATGGAGTTCCCTTAAAATAAACCAGAAATAGAATTACCATATGATCCAGCAATCGAACTCTGGGCATATACCCAGAGAAAACCATAAATCAAAAAGGCACATCCACCACAATGTTCATTGCAGCACTATTTACAATAGCCAGGTAATGGAAGCAACCTAAATGCCCACAGACAGACGAATGGATAAAGTTGTTGTACATATATAAAATGGAATATTATTCAGTCATAAAAAGGAATGAATCTGGGTCATTTGTAGAGACGTTGATGGATCTAGAGACTGTCATACAGACTGAAGTAAGTCAGAAAGAGAAAAACAAATATTGTATATTAAGGCATATAGGTGGAACCTAGAAAAATGGTACAGATGAACTGGTTTGCAGGGAAGAAATAGAGATACAGACGTAGAGAAATAACGTATGGACACCAAGTGTGGGAAACCATGGGGTGGTGTTGGTTGGATGAGTTGGGAAATTGGGATTGAATTGTATACATGTATATGCATAAAATACATAACTAATAATAACCTGCTGTATCAAAAATAAATTAAATTAAATTACAAAATTTTAAAAAATAAAATTTAAAAATAAACAGAAAAATGTTCTTCCCTTCACACAGATGTATTTATAGGAATGAATTATTTCCATGCCTATATCTATAAATACATAAAAGGGGAATGAAATCTAACTTGAACCATAAAAGAACAAAAACCTGAACCAAATATTTATACAGAGGAAAACCCTATCAGGGCACTTGCTCCAGCGGTAAACAATTCTGAAATTGGTCAGAGGTGGGGAATCATCTCCCATACAGCCAGCAACCCACCCCCACGCGAGGAGCCTCCTCATTGCAAAGCTTGGGGACCATGCCGAGGCATCTGAGTAAACGTGAGCTGAGCCCTTGGCCAGCTGCTGCTGAACTGTTCCCACCGTTCCCAGGTAAAACACCTGAATATGTACAAGGGCTTAAAAGTCTAGAGGAAGGGCCACGGAGCCACAACAGCGACAGCACGCAGGCCAACGTGGTGCCTGCAGGCCAGCCAGGGTAGTCCTGGCCCCGGGCGCTCTTCCGGAATCTTCCCATTGTCCTGCCTGAGATACCCCTCCTGTCCCGGCCCCCACTGCTTTTTTCCTTCCTCACCTCTTTCCAGAGAGAAATTCCAGCGGAAGGTATGGGTGACACATCCTCTTCTTTACAGGTTGCAGCCTGGCAACTCCTGCAGAAAGGCCAGCAGAACCCCACTCACACCGGGACACGAACAAAGCTGTGGCCCCTCACTTCCTCCCACCAGCACAGCCCCGAGACTGCTGACGGGGCAGAGAATATGGAGTCAGGCACAGCTTCAGGGGCTATTGCTGCCTGGAGCGCAGTTTATATTGACTTCCACCAGGCACACCTGGGGAGGGCCGGCCGGCAGGGTAAGGCTGCCCAGGTCAGCTTATCCACAACGCTCAGGGAATCACATTGTTGAAAATGGACCTCACTAAGGCAGAATAGAAGCCAAGGAAAAAAAGGACACAATGCCATTTGCAGCGCCGTAGATGAGTCTAGAGGTAATCACGTGACTTGTAGTAAATCAGAAAGTGAAAGACACATATCATATCATATCACTTATAGGTGTTACATAAAAATGGATAGCAGGGCAGATATTTCCATGGAGAAGGGCAACCACAGATTCATTAAACAAACTTATGGTTCACCAATGGAAAGGTGTGAGGATTGGTTTCATTACGATATCGGGGTTAACAGACATATACAAACACAGGTGACATATATAATCACCAAAGACCTACGGAATACCAAGAGAGGACTACTCAACATTCTGTCATAACGTACATGGGAAAAGGATCCCAGGAAGAACAGACATCTGTATATGTGTAAAAGAACCACATCTTCCACACCTACAACAAGCCAAACATTGTAATCAAACATGCTGTAATAAAAAATAAAAAAATTAAATTAAAAACACGAACAAGAAGTAGTGAGACACATTTGAGGGGCTTTCTCCTGGCACATTCCATTCTAAATTCCAATCTAGAACATGACTTCCATTGAGGCTCTGTTGCCCTAGTAACCAGATATGGTAAGGGCCAGCTTCTAGCCGTTTCACACAACAGCAGATTTAATCCCAGCGCTAATGGTCAGTGGATATTCAAAATCATTGCAGGCCTGTAAATGACACCTGCCCTGAAAACAAATCCTGGGGTCACATATCGACCAAAAAATTCAAAGGACGTCCATATTTCAAAACGACCGTTTTAAAAGGCATATTTGACGCACATTAGTGTTCTGCTTCTTTTTCTTTCTTTCCTTTTTTGTTAAAAAAACGGGAATGGAAAAAGGCATCCCTCAGAATGGGCGAAAATCGTAGCTAACGAATCAACGGACAAAGGTTTAATCTCCAATATATATAAAGAGCTCATGCAGCTTAATAGTAAAAAAGCAAACAACCCAATACAAAAATGGGCAGAAGATCTAAAGAGACGTTTCTTCAAAGAAGACACAGAGATGGCCAAGACACACATGAAAAGCTGCTCAACAGCACTAATTATTAGAGAAATGCAAATCAAAACTACAATGAGGTATCACCTCACACCTGTTAGAATCGGCATCATCACTGAATCTACAAACAACAAATTCTGGGGAGGGTGTGGAGAAAAGGAGCCCTCTTCCACTATCGGTGGGAATGTAAATTGATACAGTCACTATGGAGAAGAGTATGGAGTTTCCTTTAAAAAACTAGAAATAGAATTACCATCTGATCCAGCAATCCCACTTCTGGGCATATACCCAGAGAAAACCGTAAATCAAAAAGGCACATTTACCACAATGTTCATTGCAGCACTATTTACAATAGCCAGGTAATGGAAGCAACATAAATGCCCACAGACAGATGAATGGATAAAGATGCGGTACATATATAAAATGGAATATTACTCAGCCATAAAAAGGAATGAAACTGGTTCATTTGTAGAGACATGGATGGATCTAGAGACTGTCATACAGAATGAAGTTAGTCAGAAAGAGGAAAACAAATACTGTATATTAATGCATATATGTGGAACCTAAAAAATGGTACAGATGAACTGGTTTGCAGGGAAGAAATAGAGACACACAGGGTAGAGAACAAACGTATGGACACCAAGTGTGGGAAGCCATGGTGTGGTGGTGGTGGGATGAGTTGGGAGATTGGGATTGACCTGTATACATGTATATGCATAAATACATAACTAATAATAACCTGCTGTATAAAAAAGTAAATAAAATTAAATTTCAAAATTTTAAAAAATAAAATTTAAAAATAAAACAGAAAAAAGTTATTCCCTTCACACAGATGTATTTATAGGAATGAATTATTTCCCTGCTTATATCTATAAATACATAAATGAGGAATAAAATCTAACTTGAACCATAAAAGAAAAAAACCTGAACCCACCAGTTATACAGAGGAAAGCCCTATCAGGGCACTTGCTCCAGCAGTAAACAATTCTGAAATTGGTCAGAGGTGGGAAACCATCTCCCATACAGCCAGCAACCCACCCCCGACGCAAGGAGCGTCCTCATTGCAAAGCTGGGGGTCCGTGCCGAGGCATCTCTGAGTAAACGTGAGCTGAGCCCCAGGCCAGCTGCTGCTGAACTGTTCCCACCCTTCCCAGGTAAAACACCTGAATATGTACAAGGGCTTCAAAGATTACAGGAAGGGCCGTGGAGCCACACCAGTGACAGCACGCAGGCCAACATGGTGCCTGCAGGCCAGCCAGGGTAGTCCTGGCCCCGGGCGCTCTTCCGGAATCTTCCCATTGTCCTGCCTGAGATACCCCTCCTGTCCCGGCCCCACTGCTTTTTTCCTTCCTCACCTCTGTCCGGAGAGAAATTCCAGCGGAAGGTATGGGTGACACATCCTCTTCTTTACAGGTGGCAGCCTGGCAACTCCTGCAGAAAGGCCAGCAGAACACCTCTCACACCGGGCCACCAACAAAGCTGTGAACCCTCACTCCCTCCCACCAGCACAGCCCGGAGACTGCTGATGGGGCAGAGAATATGGTGTCAGGCACAGCTTCAGGGGCTATTGCTGCCTGGAGCACTCTTTATATTGACCTCAACCAGGCACAACTGGGGAGGGCCGGCCGGCAGCGTCAGGATGCCTAGGTCAGCTAATCCTCAGCCCTCAGGGAATCAAATTCTTGAAAATGGACCTCACTAACGCAGAATAGAAACCAAGGAAAAAAAGGACACAATGCCATTTGCAGCACCGTAGATGAGTCTAGAGGTAATCACGTGACTTGTAGTAAGTCAGAAAGTGAAAGACACATTTCGTATCATATCACTTATAGGTGTTTCCTAAAAATGGATACCAGGGCAGATATTTCCACAGAGAAGGGCAATCACAGATTCATTAAACAAACTTATGGTTCACCAATGGAAAGGTGTGAGGATTGGTTTCATTACGATATTGGTGTTAACAGACATATACAAACACATATATAATCACCAAAAACCTACGGAATACCAAGAGAAGACTACTCAACATTCTGCCATAACGTACATGGGAAAAGGATCCCAGGAAGAACAGACATATGTATATGTGTAAAAGAACCACATCTTGCACACCTACAACAAGGCAAACATTGTAATCAAACTTGCTGTAATAAAAAAGTAAAAAATTAAATTAAAAACACGAACAAGAAATAGTGAGACAAACTTGAGGGGCTTTCTCCTGGCACATTCCATTCTAAATTCCAATCTAGAACACGACTTCCATTGAGGCTCTTTTGCCCTAGTAACCAGATTTGGTAAGGGAGAACTGCTGCCACCTTGAGGCCGTTTCACACAACAGCAGCTTTTATCCCAGCGCTAATGGTCAGTTGATATTCAAAATCATTGCAGGCCTGTAAATGACACCTGCCCTGAAAACAAATCCTGGGGTCACATATCGACCAAAAAATTCAAAGGACGTCCATATTTCAAAACGACCGTTTCAAAACGCATATTTCACACACATTAGTGTTCTGCTTCTTTTTCTTTCTTTCCTTTTTTGTTAAAAAAACGGGAATGGAAAAAGGCATCCCTCAGAGTGGGCAAAAACCGTTGCAAACGAATCAATGGACAAAGGTTTAATCTCCAATATATATAAACAGCTCATGCAGCTTAATATTAAAAAAACAAACAACCCAATACAAAAATAGGCAGAAGATCTAAAGAGACGTTTCTTCAAAGAAGAAACAGAGATGGCCAAGACGCACACGAAAAGCTGCTCAACTTCACTAATTATTAGAGAAATGCAAATCAAAACTACAATGAGGTATCACCTCACACCTGTTAGAATCAGCATCATCAGAAAATCTACAAACAACAAATTCTGGGGAGGGTGTGGACAAAAGGAGCCCTCTTCCACTATTGGTGGGAATGTAAATTGATACAGTCACTATGGAGAACATTATGGAGTTTCCTTTAAAAAACTAGAAATAGAATTACCATCTGATTCAGCAATCCCACTTCTGGGCATATACCCAGAGAAAACCATAAATCAATCAGGCACATTCACCACAATGTTCATTGCAGCACTCTTTACAATACCAGGTAATGGAAGCAAACTAAATGCCCACAGACAGATGAATGGATAAAGATGGGGTACATATATAAAATGGAATATTACTCAGCCATAAAAAGAAATGAAACAGGGTCATTTGTAGAGACATCGGTGGATCTAGAGACTGTCATACAGAATGAAGTATGTCAGAAAGAGGAAAACAAATATTGTATATTAATGCATATATGTGGAACCTAAAAAAATGGTACAGATGAACTGGTTTGCAGGGAAGAAATAGAGACACAGAGGTAGAGAACAAATGTATGGACACCAAGTGTGGGAAGCCATGGGGTGGTGGTGGTGGGATGAGTTGGGAGATTGGGATTGACCTGTATACATGTATATGCATAAAATACATAACTAATAATAACCTGTTGTACAAAAAAATAAATAAAATTAAATTTCAAAATTTTAAAAAATAAAATTTAAAAATAAAACAGGAAAAAGTTCTTCCCTTCACACAGATGTATTTATAGGAATGAATTATTTCCATGCTTATATCTATAAATACATAAAAGAGGAATAAAATCTAACGAACCATAAAAGAAAAGAAAAACCTGAACCCACCAGTTATACAGAGGAAAACCCTATCAGGGCACTTGCTCCAGCGGTAAACAATTCTGAAATTGGTCAGAGGTGGGGAATCATCTCCCATACAGCCAGCAACCCAGCCCCCACGCAAGGAGCATCCTCATTGCAAAGCTGGGGGTCCGTGCCAAGGCATCTCTGAGTAAACGTGAGCTGAGCCCCAGGCCAGCTGCTGCTGAACTGTTCCCACCCTTCCCAGGTAAAACACCTGAATATGTACAAGGGCTTGAAAGACTACAGGAAGGGTCGTGGAGCCACACCAGTGACAGCACGCAGGACAACTTGGTGCCTGCAGGCCAGCCAGGGTGGTCCTGGCCCCTGGCCGTCTTCCGGAAGGTTTCCATTGTCCTGCCTGATATACCCCTCCTGTCCCGGCCCCCACTGCTTTTTTCCTTCCTCACCTCTGTCCGGAAAGAAATTCCAGCAGAAGGTATGCGCGACACATCATCTTCTTTATAGGTGGCAGCTTGGCAACTCTTGCAGAAAGTCCAGCAGAGCCCCACCCACACCGGGCCACCCACAAAGCCTTGGGCCCTCACTCCCTCCCACCAGCACAGCCCCGAGACTGCTGACGGGGCAGAAAATACGGAGTCAGGCACAGCTTCAGGGGCTATTGCTGCCTGGAGTGCTGTTTATATTGACCTCAATCAGGCACACCTTGGGAGGGCCGGCCGGCAGGTTCAGGCTGCCCAGGTCAGCTAATCCTCAACCCTAATGGAATCACATTGTTGAAATGGGACCTCACTAAGGCAAAATAGAGGCCAAAGAAAAAAAGGACACAATGCCATTTGCAGAACCATAGATGAGGCTAAAGCTAATCACGTGACTTGTAGTTAATCAGAAAGTGAAAGATACATATCGTATCCTATCTCTTATAGGTGTTACCTAAAAACGGATACCAGGGCAGATATTTCCACGGAGAAGGGCAATCACAGATTCATTAAACAAACTTATGGTTCACCAATGGAAAGGTTATGAGGATTGGTTTCATTATGATATTGGGGTTAACAGACATACACAAACACAGGTGACATATATCATCACCAAAAACCTACGGAATACCAAGAGAAGACTACTCAACATTCCGCCATAACGTACATGGGAAAAGGATCCCAGGAAGAACAGACATATGTATATGTGTAAAAGAACCACATCTTGCACACCTACAACAAGGCAAAAATTGTAATCAAACTTGCTGTAATAAAAAAGTAAAAAATTAAATTAAAAACACGAACAAGAAATAGTGAGACAAACTTGAGGGGCTTTCTCCTGGCACATTCCATTCTAAATTCCAATCTAGAACACGACTTCCATTGAGGCTCTTTTGCCCTAGTAACCAGATTTGGTAAGGGAGAACTGCTGCCACCTTGTGGCCGTTTCACACAACAGCAGCTTTCATCCCAGCGCTAATGGTTAGTTGATATTCAAAATCATTGCAGGCCTGTAAATGACACCTGCCCTGAAAACAAATCCTGGGGTCACATATCGACCAAAAAATTCAAAGGACGTCCATATTTCAAAACGACCGTTTCAAAACGCATATTTTACACACGTTAGTGTTCTGCTTCTTTTTCTTTCTTTCCTTTTTTGTTAAAAAAACGGGAATGGAAAAAGGCATCCCTCAGAGTGGGCGAAAACCGTTGCAAACGAATCAATGCACAAAGGTTTAATCTCCAATATATATAAACAGCTAATGCAGCTTAATATTAAAAAAACAAACAACCCAATACAAAAATGGGCAGAAGATCTAAAGAGACGTTTCTTCAAAGAAGACACAGAGATGGCCCAGACGCACATGAAAAGCTGCTCAACTTCACTAATTATTAGAGAAATGCAAATCAAAACTACAATGAGGTATCACCTCACACCTGTTAGAATCGGCATCATCAGAAAATCTACAAACAACAAATTCTGGGGAGGGTGTGGACAAAAGGAGCCCTCTTCCAGTATTGGTGGGAATGTAAATTGATACAGTCACTATGGAGAACAGTATGGAGTTTCCTTTAAAAAACTAGAAATAGAATTACCATCTGATTCAGCAATCCCACTTCTGGGCATATACCCAGAGAAAACCATAAATCAAACAGGCACATTCACCACAATGTTCATTGCAGCACTCTTTACAATACCAGGTAATGGAAGCAAACTAAATGCCCACAGACAGATGAATGGATAAAGATGGGGTACATATATAAAATGGAATATTACTCAGCCATTAAAAGAAATGAAACTGGGTCATTTGTAGAGACATCGGTGGATCTAGAGACTGTCATACAGAATGAAGTATGTCAGAAAGAGGAAAACAAATATTGTATATTAATGCATATATGTGGAACCTAAAAAATGGTACAGATGAACTGGTTTGCAGGGAAGAAATAGAGAGACAGAGGTAGAGAACAAATGTATGGACACCAAGTGTGGGAAGCCATGGGGTGGTGGTGGTGGGATGAGTTGGGAGATTAGGATTGACCTGTATACATGTATATGCATAAAATACATAACTAATAATAACCTGCTGTACAAAAAAATAAATAAAATTAAATTTCAATATTTTAAAAAATAAAATTTCAAAATAAAACAGGAAAAAGTTCTTCCCTTCACACAGATGTATTTATAGGAATGAATTATTTCCATGCTTATATCTATAAATACATAAAAGAGGAATAAAATCTAACGAACCATAAAAGAAAAGAAAAACCTGAACCCACCAGTTATACAGAGGAAAACCCTATCAGGGCACTTGCTCCAGCGGTAAACAATTCTGAAATTGGTCAGAGGTGGGGAATCATCTCCCATACAGCCAGCAACCCAGCCCCCACGCAAGGAGCATCCTCATTGCAAAGCTGGGGGTCCGTGCCAAGGCATCTCTGAGTAAACGTGAGCTGAGCCCCAGGCCAGCTGCTGCTGAACTGTTCCCACCCTTCCCAGGTAAAACACCTGAATATGTACAAGGGCTTGAAAGACTACAGGAAGGGTCGTGGAGCCACACCAGTGACAGCACGCAGGACAACTTGGTGCCTGCAGGCCAGCCAGGGTGGTCCTGGCCCCTGGCCGTCTTCCGGAAGGTTTCCATTGTCCTGCCTGATATACCCCTCCTGTCCCGGCCCCCACTGCTTTTTTCCTTCCTCACCTCTGTCCGGAAAGAAATTCCAGCAGAAGGTATGCGCGACACATCATCTTCTTTATAGGTGGCAGCTTGGCAACTCTTGCAGAAAGTCCAGCAGAGCCCCACCCACACCGGGCCACCCACAAAGCCTTGGGCCCTCACTCCCTCCCACCAGCACAGCCCCGAGACTGCTGACGGGGCAGAAAATACGGAGTCAGGCACAGCTTCAGGGGCTATTGCTGCCTGGAGTGCTGTTTATATTGACCTCAATCAGGCACACCTTGGGAGGGCCGGCCGGCAGGTTCAGGCTGCCCAGGTCAGCTAATCCTCAACCCTAATGGAATCACATTGTTGAAATGGGACCTCACTAAGGCAAAATAGAGGCCAAAGAAAAAAAGGACACAATGCCATTTGCAGAACCATAGATGAGGCTAAAGCTAATCACGTGACTTGTAGTTAGTCAGAAAGTGAAAGATACATATCGTATCCTATCTCTTATAGGTGTTACCTAAAAACGGATACCAGGGCAGATATTTCCACGGAGAAGGGCAATCACAGATTCATTAAACAAACTTATGGTTCACCAATGGAAAGGTTATGAGGATTGGTTTCATTATGATATTGGGGTTAACAGACATACACAAACACAGGTGACATATATCATCACCAAAAACCTACGGAATACCAAGAGAAGACTACTCAACATTCCGCCATAACGTACATGGGAAAAGGATCCCAGGAAGAACAGACATATGTATATGTGTAAAAGAACCACATCTTGCACACCTACAACAAGGCAAAAATTGTAATCAAACTTGCTGTAATAAAAAAGTAAAAAATTAAATTAAAAACACGAACAAGAAATAGTGAGACAAACTTGAGGGGCTTTCTCCTGGCACATTCCATTCTAAATTCCAATCTAGAACACGACTTCCATTGAGGCTCTTTTGCCCTAGTAACCAGATTTGGTAAGGGAGAACTGCTGCCACCTTGTGGCCGTTTCACACAACAGCAGCTTTCATCCCAGCGCTAATGGTTAGTTGATATTCAAAATCATTGCAGGCCTGTAAATGACACCTGCCCTGAAAACAAATCCTGGGGTCACATATCGACCAAAAAATTCAAAGGACGTCCATATTTCAAAACGACCGTTTCAAAACGCATATTTTACACACGTTAGTGTTCTGCTTCTTTTTCTTTCTTTCCTTTTTTGTTAAAAAAACGGGAATGGAAAAAGGCATCCCTCAGAGTGGGCGAAAACCGTTGCAAACGAATCAATGCACAAAGGTTTAATCTCCAATATATATAAACAGCTAATGCAGCTTAATATTAAAAAAACAAACAACCCAATACAAAAATGGGCAGAAGATCTAAAGAGACGTTTCTTCAAAGAAGACACAGAGATGGCCCAGACGCACATGAAAAGCTGCTCAACTTCACTAATTATTAGAGAAATGCAAATCAAAACTACAATGAGGTATCACCTCACACCTGTTAGAATCGGCATCATCAGAAAATCTACAAACAACAAATTCTGGGGAGGGTGTGGACAAAAGGAGCCCTCTTCCACTATTGGTGGGAATGTAAATTGATACAGTCACTATGGAGAACAGTATGGAGTTTCCTTTAAAAAACTAGAAATAGAATTACCATCTGATTCAGCAATCCCACTTCTGGGCATATACCCAGAGAAAACCATAAATCAAACAGGCACATTCACCACAATGTTCATTGCAGCACTCTTTACAATACCAGGTAATGGAAGCAAACTAAATGCCCACAGACAGATGAATGGATAAAGATGGGGTACATATATAAAATGGAATATTACTCAGCCATTAAAAGAAATGAAACTGGGTCATTTGTAGAGACATCGGTGGATCTAGAGACTGTCATACAGAATGAAGTATGTCAGAAAGAGGAAAACAAATATTGTATATTAATGCATATATGTGGAACCTAAAAAATGGTACAGATGAACTGGTTTGCAGGGAAGAAATAGAGAGACAGAGGTAGAGAACAAATGTATGGACACCAAGTGTGGGAAGCCATGGGGTGGTGGTGGTGGGATGAGTTGGGAGATTAGGATTGACCTGTATACATGTATATGCATAAAATACATAACTAATAATAACCTGCTGTACAAAAAAATAAATAAAATTAAATTTCAATATTTTAAAAAATAAAATTTCAAAATAAAACAGGAAAAAGTTCTTCCCTTCACACAGATGTATTTATAGGAATGAATTATTTCCATGCTTATATCTATAAATACATAAAAGAGGAATAAAATCTAACGAACCATAAAAGAAAAGAAAAACCTGAACCCACCAGTTATACAGAGGAAAACCCTATCAGGGCACTTGCTCCAGCGGTAAACAATTCTGAAATTGGTCATAGGTGGGGAACCATCTCCCATACAGCCAGCAACCCAGCCCCCACGCAAGGAGCATCCTCATTGCAAAGCTGGGGGTCCGTGCCGAGGCATCTCTGAGTAAACGTGAGCTGAGCCCCAGGCCAGCTGCTGCTGAACTGTTCCCACCCTTCCCAGGTAAAACACCTGAATATGTACAAGGGCTTGAAAGACTACAGGAAGGGTCGTGGAGCCACACCAGTGACAGCACGCAGGACAACTTGGTGCCTGCAGGCCAGCCAGGGTGGTCCTGGCCCCTGGCCCTCTTCCGGAAGGTTTCCATTGTCCTGCCTGATATACCCCTCCTGTCCCGGCCCCCACTGCTTTTTTCCTTCCTCACCTCTGTCCGGAAAGAAATTCCAGCAGAAGGTATGGGCGACACATCATCTTCTTTATAGGTGGCAGCTTGGCAACTCCTGCAGAAAGTCCAGCAGAGCCCCACTCACACCGGGCCACCCACAAAGCCTTGGCCCCTCACTCCCTCCCACCAGCACAGCCCCGAGACTGCTGACGGGGCAGAAAATACGGAGTCAGGCACAGCTTCACGGGCTATTGCTGCCTGGAGTGCTGTTTATATTGACCTCAATCAGGCACACCTGGGGAGGGCCGGCCGGCAGGTTCAGGCTGCCCAGGTCAGCTAATCCTCAACCCTAATGGAATCACATTGTTGAAATGGGACCTCACTAAGGCAAAATAGAGGCCAAAGAAAAAAAGGACACAATGCCATTTGCAGAACCATAGATGAGGCTAAAGCTAATCATGTGACTTGTAGTTAGTCAGAAAGTGAAAGATACATATCGTATCATATCACTTATAGGTGTTACCTAAAAACGGATACCAGGGCAGATATTTCCACGGAGAAGGGCAATCACAGATTCATTAAACAAACTTATGGTTCACCAATGGAAAGGTTATGAGGATTGGTTTCAGTATGATATTGGGGTTAACAGACATACACAAACACAGGTGACATATATCATCACCAAAAACCTACGGAATACCAAGAGAAGACTACTCAACATTCTGCCATAACGTACATGGGAAAAGGATCCCAGGAAGAACAGACATATGTGTATGTGTAAAAGAACCACATCTTGCACACCTACAACAAGGCAAAAATTGTAATCAAACTTGCTGTAATAAAAAAAGTAAAAAATTAAATTAAAAACACGAACAAGAAATAGTGAGACAAACTTGAGGGGCTTTCTCCTGGCACATTCCATTCTAAATTCCAATCTAGAACACGACTTCCATTGAGGCTCTTTTGCCCTAGTAACCAGATTTGGTAAGGGAGAACTGCTGCCACCTTGAGGCCGTTTCACACAACAGCAGCTTTTATCCCAGCGCTAATGATCAGTTGATATTCAAAATCATTGCAGGCCTGTAAATGACACCTGCCCTGAAAAAAAAACCTGGGGTCACATAGCGACCAAAAATTTCAAAGGACGTCCATATTTCAAAACGACCGTTTCAAAACGCATATTTTACGCACATTAGTGTTCTGCTTCTTTTTCTTTCTTCCTTCTTTTGTTAAAAAAACGGGAATGGAAAAAGGCATCCGTCAGAAGGGGAGAAAATCGTTGCAAACGAATCAATGGACAAAGGTTTAATCTCCAATATATATAAACAGCTCATGCAGCTTAATATTAAAAAAACAAACAACCCAATACAAAAATGGGCAGAAGATCTAAAGAGACGTTTCTTCAAAGAAGACACAGAGATGGCCCAGACGCAAATGAAAAGCTGCTCAACAGCACTAAATATAAGAGAAATGCAAATCAAAACTACAATGAGGTATCACCTCACACCTGTTAGAATCGGCATCATCAGAAAATCTACAAACAACATATCCTGGGGAGGGTTTGGACAAAAGAATCCCTTTTCCACTATTGGTGGGCATGTAAATTGATACAGTCACTATGGAGAACAGTATGGAGTTTCCTTAAAAAAAAACAGAAATAGAATTACCATATGATCCAGCAATCGAACTCTGGGTATATACCCAGAGAAAACCATAAATCAAAAAGGCACATCCACCACAATGTTCATTGCAGCACTATTTACAATAGCCAGGTAATGGAAGCAACCTAAATTCCCACAGACAGACAAATGGATAAGGTTGTTGTACATATATAAAATGGAATATTATTCAGTCATATAAAGGAATGAATCTGGGTCATTTGTAGAGACGTTGATGGATGTAGAGACTGTCATACAGACTGAAGTAAGTCAGAAAGAGAAAAACAAATATTGTATATTAAGGCATATATGTGGAACCTAGAAAAATGGTACAGATGAACTGGTTTGCAGGGAAGAAATAGAGATACAGACGTAGAGAAATAACGTATGGACACCAAGTGTGGGAAGCCATGGGGTGGTGTTGGTGGGATGAGTTGGGAAATTGGGATAGACTTGTATACATGTATATGCATAAAATACATAATTAATAATAACCTGCTGTATAAAAAATAAATTAAATTAAATTTCAAAATTTTAAAAAATAAAATTTAAAAATAAACAGAAAAATGTTCTTCCCTTCACACAGTTGTATTTATAGGAATGAATTATTTCCGTGCCTATATCTATAAATACATAAAAGAGGAATGAAATCTAACTTGAACCA
>NW_027671401.1:0-38785 GCF_964165515.1 Mesoplodon bidens
CCTGCCTTGGTTGTGGCCGTTTGCTCCGCTCCGAACACCCTGCGTAAACACGCTGATCCAGGGAAGGGCCCTTTGTGTACCTTGTGTTGCTCGTGCCTTGGTGAAGCCCCAGGTGACGTTTGCCGCCTGCCGGGCTGGAAGTGCGGGCCTGAAGGCACAGTTTGAAAGTTCCCTCCATCGGTCCTTGAATGACATGGAGAGACACCCTCTCTGACGGGCCTCTCGTCACGGTAGGCACGGCTCTGGGAAGGAAATGAGTGCTCTCTCGTAAAACACGGTGCGTCCAGGGCCTGCTTGGGAGCTCAGGCCGCTCTGCTCTAGACCTACCCGGAGACCGAACGTCAGCCCCTGCCTCGAGGAAAGTCGCTCTATTGCCCAGCTGAAGCGGAGGCATGCAGCACTTTCCAAGAGGCCCTGGTTGCGCTTCTGCTTTCTCTTCTTGCTAGTGCGCCGTTCTAGAGCCCAGGACACCCAGGGCCCTGGCGTTTGCACCCGAGGCCCTGCCAGACCACTGAATACCGGCAGGCTCCCCTGGCCTGCTCAGCGGCATCCGGGCCCGGCAGCCCTTCCCAGTCACTCCGTGTATGCCGAGTGTAGGGCCACGCACTGCACACCTCCTTGGCGAGAGCTAGATTTCCTCGGCACGGCAACAGCTCCAGGGAAACTCTTCTCTCACGGGCCACTCGTCAAGGAACCCTGCCTCATTGCCCTTGTCTGAGCTGCACTTAGGGAAACCATCTGCTTCGCAGGCCTTCCAGGAACCCTTAGCCGAGGGCATCATACCTGCAGGAGAAAGTCGGCTTGCGTTTCCAATGCCACGGAAGTACAGTGCTTCCTCTTACCCTGCAGGCCTTTGGTAGAGGCTAAGGCCCGATAGAGCCTACCTAGAGGGTTCCTTGGATGAGGGAGTTGGCTACATGCAGGGCACCCTGTGAAGAAAGGAGGACTCAGGGCAGGAGCGAGGGCGTAGCTAGGGTCCTTGTGCCCTTAGAAGAAATCCCAAGGGAGTGGTCTACGTGTGCACTGGAAGTGGGGGGCCGGGGGGCAGAAACCTTGCATTCCCATTTTGAAAGCTCCATTCACGCTGCCTTGGCGCTCCCTCCCTGTATAACCCCGTTTCTGAGGGGCCTCTAGGCGCGGGAGGCAGGGCTCGGGGAAGAGAAGGAATCTTTCTCTCAGTTCTCAGGGGGCTTCCGGCGCCGTGCTGGGAGCTCATCCTGTCAGGCTGTAGGACTACAGGGAACGTCCACGAGAGGGCATGCCTCGAGGAAGCCTTTGAGTCGCCCTGCCTGGAACGGAGCACACAGCAGCAAGCTCTTGGAGGTCTTAGTCACTCTAGTGCTTTATTTGAACGGTGCTGCCCGTCTCAGGACTCCTAGGCGCTTTGGGTGTGCACCCTTTTCCTTGCTAAAACCCCCTGCCCCTGTGAGCATGCTGTGCCACACCCAGGCCTCTAGGGCTTTCAGGGAGGGGACTACTGTGTCTGCCGAAGGAAGGACTACAACCAGCGCTTTTAAAGGGGACGGCTACGATTCCTCGGCACTCCAACAGCATCAGGAGCGCGTTTCTAGCCGCTCCACAGTGCCCTGGAAGTTTTCGCCATTGACCTTCTCTCAGCGGCACTGAGGAAATAGCCCGCTTAGAACGAACGCCTTCTGGCACCTCGGTTGGAAAGCCGCTCTACTCACGGAGAGAGTCAGCTTGCAGTGCAGCGGCAACTAAAGCAGAGTTCTTCAGGCAACACATCGGTCGTTTGGAAGAGGCAGACGCTTACATGCCTAAAGGGAGCCTGCCTTGGTTGTGGCCGTTTGCTCCGCTCCGAACACCCTGCGTAAACACGCTGATCCAGGGAAGGGCCCTTTGTGTACCTTGTGTTGCTCGTGCCTTGGTGAAGCCCCAGGTGACGTTTGCCGCCTGCCGGGCTGGAAGTGCGGGCCTGAAGGCACAGTTTGAAAGTTCCCTCCATCGGTCCTTGAATGACATGGAGAGACACCCTCTCTGACGGGCCTCTCGTCACGGTAGGCACGGCTCTGGGAAGGAAATGAGTGCTCTCTCGTAAAACACGGTGCGTCCAGGGCCTGCTTGGGAGCTCAGGCCGCTCTGCTCTAGACCTACCCGGAGACCGAACGTCAGCCCCTGCCTCGAGGAAAGTCGCTCTATTGCCCAGCTGAAGCGGAGGCATGCAGCACTTTCCAAGAGGCCCTGGTTGCGCTTCTGCTTTCTCTTCTTGCTAGTGCGCCGTTCTAGAGCCCAGGACACCCAGGGCCCTGGCGTTTGCACCCGAGGCCCTGCCAGACCACTGAATACCGGCAGGCTCCCCTGGCCTGCTCAGCGGCATCCGGGCCCGGCAGCCCTTCCCAGTCACTCCGTGTATGCCGAGTGTAGGGCCACGCACTGCACACCTCCTTGGCGAGAGCTAGATTTCCTCGGCACGGCAACAGCTCCAGGGAAACTCTTCTCTCACGGGCCACTCGTCAAGGAACCCTGCCTCATTGCCCTTGTCTGAGCTGCACTTAGGGAAACCATCTGCTTCGCAGGCCTTCCAGGAACCCTTAGCCGAGGGCATCATACCTGCAGGAGAAAGTCGGCTTGCGTTTCCAATGCCACGGAAGTACAGTGCTTCCTCTTACCCTGCAGGCCTTTGGTAGAGGCTAAGGCCCGATAGAGCCTACCTAGAGGGTTCCTTGGATGAGGGAGTTGGCTACATGCAGGGCACCCTGTGAAGAAAGGAGGACTCAGGGCAGGAGCGAGGGCGTAGCTAGGGTCCTTGTGCCCTTAGAAGAAATCCCAAGGGAGTGGTCTACGTGTGCACTGGAAGTGGGGGGCCGGGGGGCAGAAACCTTGCATTCCCATTTTGAAAGCTCCATTCACGCTGCCTTGGCGCTCCCTCCCTGTATAACCCCGTTTCTGAGGGGCCTCTAGGCGCGGGAGGCAGGGCTCGGGGAAGAGAAGGAATCTTTCTCTCAGTTCTCAGGGGGCTTCCGGCGCCGTGCTGGGAGCTCATCCTGTCAGGCTGTAGGACTACAGGGAACGTCCACGAGAGGGCATGCCTCGAGGAAGCCTTTGAGTCGCCCTGCCTGGAACGGAGCACACAGCAGCAAGCTCTTGGAGGTCTTAGTCACTCTAGTGCTTTATTTGAACGGTGCTGCCCGTCTCAGGACTCCTAGGCGCTTTGGGTGTGCACCCTTTTCCTTGCTAAAACCCCCTGCCCCTGTGAGCATGCTGTGCCACACCCAGGCCTCTAGGGCTTTCAGGGAGGGGACTACTGTGTCTGCCGAAGGAAGGACTACAACCAGCGCTTTTAAAGGGGACGGCTACGATTCCTCGGCACTCCAACAGCATCAGGAGCGCGTTTCTAGCCGCTCCACAGTGCCCTGGAAGTTTTCGCCATTGACCTTCTCTCAGCGGCACTGAGGAAATAGCCCGCTTAGAACGAACGCCTTCTGGCACCTCGGTTGGAAAGCCGCTCTACTCACGGAGAGAGTCAGCTTGCAGTGCAGCGGCAACTAAAGCAGAGTTCTTCAGGCAACACATCGGTCGTTTGGAAGAGGCAGACGCTTACATGCCTAAAGGGAGCCTGCCTTGGTTGTGGCCGTTTGCTCCGCTCCGAACACCCTGCGTAAACACGCTGATCCAGGGAAGGGCCCTTTGTGTACCTTGTGTTGCTCGTGCCTTGGTGAAGCCCCAGGTGACGTTTGCCGCCTGCCGGGCTGGAAGTGCGGGCCTGAAGGCACAGTTTGAAAGTTCCCTCCATCGGTCCTTGAATGACATGGAGAGACACCCTCTCTGACGGGCCTCTCGTCACGGTAGGCACGGCTCTGGGAAGGAAATGAGTGCTCTCTCGTAAAACACGGTGCGTCCAGGGCCTGCTTGGGAGCTCAGGCCGCTCTGCTCTAGACCTACCCGGAGACCGAACGTCAGCCCCTGCCTCGAGGAAAGTCGCTCTATTGCCCAGCTGAAGCGGAGGCATGCAGCACTTTCCAAGAGGCCCTGGTTGCGCTTCTGCTTTCTCTTCTTGCTAGTGCGCCGTTCTAGAGCCCAGGACAGCCAGGGCCCTGGCGTTTGCACCCGAGGCCCTGCCAGACCACTGAATACCGGCAGGCTCCCCTGGCCTGCTCAGCGGCATCCGGGCCCGGCAGCCCTTCCCAGTCACTCCGTGTATGCCGAGTGTAGGGCCACGCACTGCACACCTCCTTGGCGAGAGCTAGATTTCCTCGGCACGGCAACAGCTCCAGGGAAACTCTTCTCTCACGGGCCACTCGTCAAGGAACCCTGCCTCATTGCCCTTGTCTGAGCTGCACTTAGGGAAACCATCTGCTTCGCAGGCCTTCCAGGAACCCTTAGCCGAGGGCATCATACCTGCAGGAGAAAGTCGGCTTGCGTTTCCAATGCCACGGAAGTACAGTGCTTCCTCTTACCCTGCAGGCCTTTGGTAGAGGCTAAGGCCCGATAGAGCCTACCTAGAGGGTTCCTTGGATGAGGGAGTTGGCTACATGCAGGGCACCCTGTGAAGAAAGGAGGACTCAGGGCAGGAGCGAGGGCGTAGCTAGGGTCCTTGTGCCCTTAGAAGAAATCCCAAGGGAGTGGTCTACGTGTGCACTGGAAGTGGGGGGCCGGGGGGCAGAAACCTTGCATTCCCATTTTGAAAGCTCCATTCACGCTGCCTTGGCGCTCCCTCCCTGTATAACCCCGTTTCTGAGGGGCCTCTAGGCGCGGGAGGCAGGGCTCGGGGAAGAGAAGGAATCTTTCTCTCAGTTCTCAGGGGGCTTCCGGCGCCGTGCTGGGAGCTCATCCTGTCAGGCTGTAGGACTACAGGGAACGTCCACGAGAGGGCATGCCTCGAGGAAGCCTTTGAGTCGCCCTGCCTGGAACGGAGCACACAGCAGCAAGCTCTTGGAGGTCTTAGTCACTCTAGTGCTTTATTTGAACGGTGCTGCCCGTCTCAGGACTCCTAGGCGCTTTGGGTGTGCACCCTTTTCCTTGCTAAAACCCCCTGCCCCTGTGAGCATGCTGTGCCACACCCAGGCCCCTAGGGCTTTCAGGGAGGGGACTACTGTGTCTGCCGAAGGAAGGACTACAACCAGCGCTTTTAAAGGGGACGGCTACGATTCCTCGGCACTCCAACAGCATCAGGAGCGCGTTTCTAGCCGCTCCACAGTGCCCTGGAAGTTTTCGCCATTGACCTTCTCTCAGCGGCACTGAGGAAATAGCCCGCTTAGAACGAACGCCTTCTGGCACCTCGGTTGGAAAGCCGCTCTACTCACGGAGAGAGTCAGCTTGCAGTGCAGCGGCAACTAAAGCAGAGTTCTTCAGGCAACACATCGGTCGTTTGGAAGAGGCAGACGCTTACATGCCTAAAGGGAGCCTGCCTTGGTTGTGGCCGTTTGCTCCGCTCCGAACACCCTGCGTAAACACGCTGATCCAGGGAAGGGCCCTTTGTGTACCTTGTGTTGCTCGTGCCTTGGTGAAGCCCCAGGTGACGTTTGCCGCCTGCCGGGCTGGAAGTGCGGGCCTGAAGGCACAGTTTGAAAGTTCCCTCCATCGGTCCTTGAATGACATGGAGAGACACCCTCTCTGACGGGCCTCTCGTCACGGTAGGCACGGCTCTGGGAAGGAAATGAGTGCTCTCTCGTAAAACACGGTGCGTCCAGGGCCTGCTTGGGAGCTCAGGCCGCTCTGCTCTAGACCTACCCGGAGACCGAACGTCAGCCCCTGCCTCGAGGAAAGTCGCTCTATTGCCCAGCTGAAGCGGAGGCATGCAGCACTTTCCAAGAGGCCCTGGTTGCGCTTCTGCTTTCTCTTCTTGCTAGTGCGCCGTTCTAGAGCCCAGGACAGCCAGGGCCCTGGCGTTTGCACCCGAGGCCCTGCCAGACCACTGAATACCGGCAGGCTCCCCTGGCCTGCTCAGCGGCATCCGGGCCCGGCAGCCCTTCCCAGTCACTCCGTGTATGCCGAGTGTAGGGCCACGCACTGCACACCTCCTTGGCGAGAGCTAGATTTCCTCGGCACGGCAACAGCTCCAGGGAAACTCTTCTCTCACGGGCCACTCGTCAAGGAACCCTGCCTCATTGCCCTTGTCTGAGCTGCACTTAGGGAAACCATCTGCTTCGCAGGCCTTCCAGGAACCCTTAGCCGAGGGCATCATACCTGCAGGAGAAAGTCGGCTTGCGTTTCCAATGCCACGGAAGTACAGTGCTTCCTCTTACCCTGCAGGCCTTTGGTAGAGGCTAAGGCCCGATAGAGCCTACCTAGAGGGTTCCTTGGATGAGGGAGTTGGCTACATGCAGGGCACCCTGTGAAGAAAGGAGGACTCAGGGCAGGAGCGAGGGCGTAGCTAGGGTCCTTGTGCCCTTAGAAGAAATCCCAAGGGAGTGGTCTACGTGTGCACTGGAAGTGGGGGGCCGGGGGGCAGAAACCTTGCATTCCCATTTTGAAAGCTCCATTCACGCTGCCTTGGCGCTCCCTCCCTGTATAACCCCGTTTCTGAGGGGCCTCTAGGCGCGGGAGGCAGGGCTCGGGGAAGAGAAGGAATCTTTCTCTCAGTTCTCAGGGGGCTTCCGGCGCCGTGCTGGGAGCTCATCCTGTCAGGCTGTAGGACTACAGGGAACGTCCACGAGAGGGCATGCCTCGAGGAAGCCTTTGAGTCGCCCTGCCTGGAACGGAGCACACAGCAGCAAGCTCTTGGAGGTCTTAGTCACTCTAGTGCTTTATTTGAACGGTGCTGCCCGTCTCAGGACTCCTAGGCGCTTTGGGTGTGCACCCTTTTCCTTGCTAAAACCCCCTGCCCCTGTGAGCATGCTGTGCCACACCCAGGCCCCTAGGGCTTTCAGGGAGGGGACTACTGTGTCTGCCGAAGGAAGGACTACAACCAGCGCTTTTAAAGGGGACGGCTACGATTCCTCGGCACTCCAACAGCATCAGGAGCGCGTTTCTAGCCGCTCCACAGTGCCCTGGAAGTTTTCGCCATTGACCTTCTCTCAGCGGCACTGAGGAAATAGCCCGCTTAGAACGAACGCCTTCTGGCACCTCGGTTGGAAAGCCGCTCTACTCACGGAGAGAGTCAGCTTGCAGTGCAGCGGCAACTAAAGCAGAGTTCTTCAGGCAACACATCGGTCGTTTGGAAGAGGCAGACGCTTACATGCCTAAAGGGAGCCTGCCTTGGTTGTGGCCGTTTGCTCCGCTCCGAACACCCTGCGTAAACACGCTGATCCAGGGAAGGGCCCTTTGTGTACCTTGTGTTGCTCGTGCCTTGGTGAAGCCCCAGGTGACGTTTGCCGCCTGCCGGGCTGGAAGTGCGGGCCTGAAGGCACAGTTTGAAAGTTCCCTCCATCGGTCCTTGAATGACATGGAGAGACACCCTCTCTGACGGGCCTCTCGTCACGGTAGGCACGGCTCTGGGAAGGAAATGAGTGCTCTCTCGTAAAACACGGTGCGTCCAGGGCCTGCTTGGGAGCTCAGGCCGCTCTGCTCTAGACCTACCCGGAGACCGAACGTCAGCCCCTGCCTCGAGGAAAGTCGCTCTATTGCCCAGCTGAAGCGGAGGCATGCAGCACTTTCCAAGAGGCCCTGGTTGCGCTTCTGCTTTCTCTTCTTGCTAGTGCGCCGTTCTAGAGCCCAGGACAGCCAGGGCCCTGGCGTTTGCACCCGAGGCCCTGCCAGACCACTGAATACCGGCAGGCTCCCCTGGCCTGCTCAGCGGCATCCGGGCCCGGCAGCCCTTCCCAGTCACTCCGTGTATGCCGAGTGTAGGGCCACGCACTGCACACCTCCTTGGCGAGAGCTAGATTTCCTCGGCACGGCAACAGCTCCAGGGAAACTCTTCTCTCACGGGCCACTCGTCAAGGAACCCTGCCTCATTGCCCTTGTCTGAGCTGCACTTAGGGAAACCATCTGCTTCGCAGGCCTTCCAGGAACCCTTAGCCGAGGGCATCATACCTGCAGGAGAAAGTCGGCTTGCGTTTCCAATGCCACGGAAGTACAGTGCTTCCTCTTACCCTGCAGGCCTTTGGTAGAGGCTAAGGCCCGATAGAGCCTACCTAGAGGGTTCCTTGGATGAGGGAGTTGGCTACATGCAGGGCACCCTGTGAAGAAAGGAGGACTCAGGGCAGGAGCGAGGGCGTAGCTAGGGTCCTTGTGCCCTTAGAAGAAATCCCAAGGGAGTGGTCTACGTGTGCACTGGAAGTGGGGGGCCGGGGGGCAGAAACCTTGCATTCCCATTTTGAAAGCTCCATTCACGCTGCCTTGGCGCTCCCTCCCTGTATAACCCCGTTTCTGAGGGGCCTCTAGGCGCGGGAGGCAGGGCTCGGGGAAGAGAAGGAATCTTTCTCTCAGTTCTCAGGGGGCTTCCGGCGCCGTGCTGGGAGCTCATCCTGTCAGGCTGTAGGACTACAGGGAACGTCCACGAGAGGGCATGCCTCGAGGAAGCCTTTGAGTCGCCCTGCCTGGAACGGAGCACACAGCAGCAAGCTCTTGGAGGTCTTAGTCACTCTAGTGCTTTATTTGAACGGTGCTGCCCGTCTCAGGACTCCTAGGCGCTTTGGGTGTGCACCCTTTTCCTTGCTAAAACCCCCTGCCCCTGTGAGCATGCTGTGCCACACCCAGGCCTCTAGGGCTTTCAGGGAGGGGACTACTGTGTCTGCCGAAGGAAGGACTACAACCAGCGCTTTTAAAGGGGACGGCTACGATTCCTCGGCACTCCAACAGCATCAGGAGCGCGTTTCTAGCCGCTCCACAGTGCCCTGGAAGTTTTCGCCATTGACCTTCTCTCAGCGGCACTGAGGAAATAGCCCGCTTAGAACGAACGCCTTCTGGCACCTCGGTTGGAAAGCCGCTCTACTCACGGAGAGAGTCAGCTTGCAGTGCAGCGGCAACTAAAGCAGAGTTCTTCAGGCAACACATCGGTCGTTTGGAAGAGGCAGACGCTTACATGCCTAAAGGGAGCCTGCCTTGGTTGTGGCCGTTTGCTCCGCTCCGAACACCCTGCGTAAACACGCTGATCCAGGGAAGGGCCCTTTGTGTACCTTGTGTTGCTCGTGCCTTGGTGAAGCCCCAGGTGACGTTTGCCGCCTGCCGGGCTGGAAGTGCGGGCCTGAAGGCACAGTTTGAAAGTTCCCTCCATCGGTCCTTGAATGACATGGAGAGACACCCTCTCTGACGGGCCTCTCGTCACGGTAGGCACGGCTCTGGGAAGGAAATGAGTGCTCTCTCGTAAAACACGGTGCGTCCAGGGCCTGCTTGGGAGCTCAGGCCGCTCTGCTCTAGACCTACCCGGAGACCGAACGTCAGCCCCTGCCTCGAGGAAAGTCGCTCTATTGCCCAGCTGAAGCGGAGGCATGCAGCACTTTCCAAGAGGCCCTGGTTGCGCTTCTGCTTTCTCTTCTTGCTAGTGCGCCGTTCTAGAGCCCAGGACAGCCAGGGCCCTGGCGTTTGCACCCGAGGCCCTGCCAGACCACTGAATACCGGCAGGCTCCCCTGGCCTGCTCAGCGGCATCCGGGCCCGGCAGCCCTTCCCAGTCACTCCGTGTATGCCGAGTGTAGGGCCACGCACTGCACACCTCCTTGGCGAGAGCTAGATTTCCTCGGCACGGCAACAGCTCCAGGGAAACTCTTCTCTCACGGGCCACTCGTCAAGGAACCCTGCCTCATTGCCCTTGTCTGAGCTGCACTTAGGGAAACCATCTGCTTCGCAGGCCTTCCAGGAACCCTTAGCCGAGGGCATCATACCTGCAGGAGAAAGTCGGCTTGCGTTTCCAATGCCACGGAAGTACAGTGCTTCCTCTTACCCTGCAGGCCTTTGGTAGAGGCTAAGGCCCGATAGAGCCTACCTAGAGGGTTCCTTGGATGAGGGAGTTGGCTACATGCAGGGCACCCTGTGAAGAAAGGAGGACTCAGGGCAGGAGCGAGGGCGTAGCTAGGGTCCTTGTGCCCTTAGAAGAAATCCCAAGGGAGTGGTCTACGTGTGCACTGGAAGTGGGGGGCCGGGGGGCAGAAACCTTGCATTCCCATTTTGAAAGCTCCATTCACGCTGCCTTGGCGCTCCCTCCCTGTATAACCCCGTTTCTGAGGGGCCTCTAGGCGCGGGAGGCAGGGCTCGGGGAAGAGAAGGAATCTTTCTCTCAGTTCTCAGGGGGCTTCCGGCGCCGTGCTGGGAGCTCATCCTGTCAGGCTGTAGGACTACAGGGAACGTCCACGAGAGGGCATGCCTCGAGGAAGCCTTTGAGTCGCCCTGCCTGGAACGGAGCACACAGCAGCAAGCTCTTGGAGGTCTTAGTCACTCTAGTGCTTTATTTGAACGGTGCTGCCCGTCTCAGGACTCCTAGGCGCTTTGGGTGTGCACCCTTTTCCTTGCTAAAACCCCCTGCCCCTGTGAGCATGCTGTGCCACACCCAGGCCTCTAGGGCTTTCAGGGAGGGGACTACTGTGTCTGCCGAAGGAAGGACTACAACCAGCGCTTTTAAAGGGGACGGCTACGATTCCTCGGCACTCCAACAGCATCAGGAGCGCGTTTCTAGCCGCTCCACAGTGCCCTGGAAGTTTTCGCCATTGACCTTCTCTCAGCGGCACTGAGGAAATAGCCCGCTTAGAACGAACGCCTTCTGGCACCTCGGTTGGAAAGCCGCTCTACTCACGGAGAGAGTCAGCTTGCAGTGCAGCGGCAACTAAAGCAGAGTTCTTCAGGCAACACATCGGTCGTTTGGAAGAGGCAGACGCTTACATGCCTAAAGGGAGCCTGCCTTGGTTGTGGCCGTTTGCTCCGCTCCGAACACCCTGCGTAAACACGCTGATCCAGGGAAGGGCCCTTTGTGTACCTTGTGTTGCTCGTGCCTTGGTGAAGCCCCAGGTGACGTTTGCCGCCTGCCGGGCTGGAAGTGCGGGCCTGAAGGCACAGTTTGAAAGTTCCCTCCATCGGTCCTTGAATGACATGGAGAGACACCCTCTCTGACGGGCCTCTCGTCACGGTAGGCACGGCTCTGGGAAGGAAATGAGTGCTCTCTCGTAAAACACGGTGCGTCCAGGGCCTGCTTGGGAGCTCAGGCCGCTCTGCTCTAGACCTACCCGGAGACCGAACGTCAGCCCCTGCCTCGAGGAAAGTCGCTCTATTGCCCAGCTGAAGCGGAGGCATGCAGCACTTTCCAAGAGGCCCTGGTTGCGCTTCTGCTTTCTCTTCTTGCTAGTGCGCCGTTCTAGAGCCCAGGACACCCAGGGCCCTGGCGTTTGCACCCGAGGCCCTGCCAGACCACTGAATACCGGCAGGCTCCCCTGGCCTGCTCAGCGGCATCCGGGCCCGGCAGCCCTTCCCAGTCACTCCGTGTATGCCGAGTGTAGGGCCACGCACTGCACACCTCCTTGGCGAGAGCTAGATTTCCTCGGCACGGCAACAGCTCCAGGGAAACTCTTCTCTCACGGGCCACTCGTCAAGGAACCCTGCCTCATTGCCCTTGTCTGAGCTGCACTTAGGGAAACCATCTGCTTCGCAGGCCTTCCAGGAACCCTTAGCCGAGGGCATCATACCTGCAGGAGAAAGTCGGCTTGCGTTTCCAATGCCACGGAAGTACAGTGCTTCCTCTTACCCTGCAGGCCTTTGGTAGAGGCTAAGGCCCGATAGAGCCTACCTAGAGGGTTCCTTGGATGAGGGAGTTGGCTACATGCAGGGCACCCTGTGAAGAAAGGAGGACTCAGGGCAGGAGCGAGGGCGTAGCTAGGGTCCTTGTGCCCTTAGAAGAAATCCCAAGGGAGTGGTCTACGTGTGCACTGGAAGTGGGGGGCCGGGGGGCAGAAACCTTGCATTCCCATTTTGAAAGCTCCATTCACGCTGCCTTGGCGCTCCCTCCCTGTATAACCCCGTTTCTGAGGGGCCTCTAGGCGCGGGAGGCAGGGCTCGGGGAAGAGAAGGAATCTTTCTCTCAGTTCTCAGGGGGCTTCCGGCGCCGTGCTGGGAGCTCATCCTGTCAGGCTGTAGGACTACAGGGAACGTCCACGAGAGGGCATGCCTCGAGGAAGCCTTTGAGTCGCCCTGCCTGGAACGGAGCACACAGCAGCAAGCTCTTGGAGGTCTTAGTCACTCTAGTGCTTTATTTGAACGGTGCTGCCCGTCTCAGGACTCCTAGGCGCTTTGGGTGTGCACCCTTTTCCTTGCTAAAACCCCCTGCCCCTGTGAGCATGCTGTGCCACACCCAGGCCCCTAGGGCTTTCAGGGAGGGGACTACTGTGTCTGCCGAAGGAAGGACTACAACCAGCGCTTTTAAAGGGGACGGCTACGATTCCTCGGCACTCCAACAGCATCAGGAACGCGTTTCTAGCCGCTCCACAGTGCCCTGGAAGTTTTCGCCATTGACCTTCTCTCAGCGGCACTGAGGAAATAGCCCGCTTAGAACGAACGCCTTCTGGCACCTCGGTTGGAAAGCCGCTCTACTCACGGAGAGAGTCAGCTTGCAGTGCAGCGGCAACTAAAGCAGAGTTCTTCAGGCAACACATCGGTCGTTTGGAAGAGGCAGACGCTTACATGCCTAAAGGGAGCCTGCCTTGGTTGTGGCCGTTTGCTCCGCTCCGAACACCCTGCGTAAACACGCTGATCCAGGGAAGGGCCCTTTGTGTACCTTGTGTTGCTCGTGCCTTGGTGAAGCCCCAGGTGACGTTTGCCGCCTGCCGGGCTGGAAGTGCGGGCCTGAAGGCACAGTTTGAAAGTTCCCTCCATCGGTCCTTGAATGACATGGAGAGACACCCTCTCTGACGGGCCTCTCGTCACGGTAGGCACGGCTCTGGGAAGGAAATGAGTGCTCTCTCGTAAAACACGGTGCGTCCAGGGCCTGCTTGGGAGCTCAGGCCGCTCTGCTCTAGACCTACCCGGAGACCGAACGTCAGCCCCTGCCTCGAGGAAAGTCGCTCTATTGCCCAGCTGAAGCGGAGGCATGCAGCACTTTCCAAGAGGCCCTGGTTGCGCTTCTGCTTTCTCTTCTTGCTAGTGCGCCGTTCTAGAGCCCAGGACACCCAGGGCCCTGGCGTTTGCACCCGAGGCCCTGCCAGACCACTGAATACCGGCAGGCTCCCCTGGCCTGCTCAGCGGCATCCGGGCCCGGCAGCCCTTCCCAGTCACTCCGTGTATGCCGAGTGTAGGGCCACGCACTGCACACCTCCTTGGCGAGAGCTAGATTTCCTCGGCACGGCAACAGCTCCAGGGAAACTCTTCTCTCACGGGCCACTCGTCAAGGAACCCTGCCTCATTGCCCTTGTCTGAGCTGCACTTAGGGAAACCATCTGCTTCGCAGGCCTTCCAGGAACCCTTAGCCGAGGGCATCATACCTGCAGGAGAAAGTCGGCTTGCGTTTCCAATGCCACGGAAGTACAGTGCTTCCTCTTACCCTGCAGGCCTTTGGTAGAGGCTAAGGCCCGATAGAGCCTACCTAGAGGGTTCCTTGGATGAGGGAGTTGGCTACATGCAGGGCACCCTGTGAAGAAAGGAGGACTCAGGGCAGGAGCGAGGGCGTAGCTAGGGTCCTTGTGCCCTTAGAAGAAATCCCAAGGGAGTGGTCTACGTGTGCACTGGAAGTGGGGGGCCGGGGGGCAGAAACCTTGCATTCCCATTTTGAAAGCTCCATTCACGCTGCCTTGGCGCTCCCTCCCTGTATAACCCCGTTTCTGAGGGGCCTCTAGGCGCGGGAGGCAGGGCTCGGGGAAGAGAAGGAATCTTTCTCTCAGTTCTCAGGGGGCTTCCGGCGCCGTGCTGGGAGCTCATCCTGTCAGGCTGTAGGACTACAGGGAACGTCCACGAGAGGGCATGCCTCGAGGAAGCCTTTGAGTCGCCCTGCCTGGAACGGAGCACACAGCAGCAAGCTCTTGGAGGTCTTAGTCACTCTAGTGCTTTATTTGAACGGTGCTGCCCGTCTCAGGACTCCTAGGCGCTTTGGGTGTGCACCCTTTTCCTTGCTAAAACCCCCTGCCCCTGTGAGCATGCTGTGCCACACCCAGGCCTCTAGGGCTTTCAGGGAGGGGACTACTGTGTCTGCCGAAGGAAGGACTACAACCAGCGCTTTTAAAGGGGACGGCTACGATTCCTCGGCACTCCAACAGCATCAGGAGCGCGTTTCTAGCCGCTCCACAGTGCCCTGGAAGTTTTCGCCATTGACCTTCTCTCAGCGGCACTGAGGAAATAGCCCGCTTAGAACGAACGCCTTCTGGCACCTCGGTTGGAAAGCCGCTCTACTCACGGAGAGAGTCAGCTTGCAGTGCAGCGGCAACTAAAGCAGAGTTCTTCAGGCAACACATCGGTCGTTTGGAAGAGGCAGACGCTTACATGCCTAAAGGGAGCCTGCCTTGGTTGTGGCCGTTTGCTCCGCTCCGAACACCCTGCGTAAACACGCTGATCCAGGGAAGGGCCCTTTGTGTACCTTGTGTTGCTCGTGCCTTGGTGAAGCCCCAGGTGACGTTTGCCGCCTGCCGGGCTGGAAGTGCGGGCCTGAAGGCACAGTTTGAAAGTTCCCTCCATCGGTCCTTGAATGACATGGAGAGACACCCTCTCTGACGGGCCTCTCGTCACGGTAGGCACGGCTCTGGGAAGGAAATGAGTGCTCTCTCGTAAAACACGGTGCGTCCAGGGCCTGCTTGGGAGCTCAGGCCGCTCTGCTCTAGACCTACCCGGAGACCGAACGTCAGCCCCTGCCTCGAGGAAAGTCGCTCTATTGCCCAGCTGAAGCGGAGGCATGCAGCACTTTCCAAGAGGCCCTGGTTGCGCTTCTGCTTTCTCTTCTTGCTAGTGCGCCGTTCTAGAGCCCAGGACACCCAGGGCCCTGGCGTTTGCACCCGAGGCCCTGCCAGACCACTGAATACCGGCAGGCTCCCCTGGCCTGCTCAGCGGCATCCGGGCCCGGCAGCCCTTCCCAGTCACTCCGTGTATGCCGAGTGTAGGGCCACGCACTGCACACCTCCTTGGCGAGAGCTAGATTTCCTCGGCACGGCAACAGCTCCAGGGAAACTCTTCTCTCACGGGCCACTCGTCAAGGAACCCTGCCTCATTGCCCTTGTCTGAGCTGCACTTAGGGAAACCATCTGCTTCGCAGGCCTTCCAGGAACCCTTAGCCGAGGGCATCATACCTGCAGGAGAAAGTCGGCTTGCGTTTCCAATGCCACGGAAGTACAGTGCTTCCTCTTACCCTGCAGGCCTTTGGTAGAGGCTAAGGCCCGATAGAGCCTACCTAGAGGGTTCCTTGGATGAGGGAGTTGGCTACATGCAGGGCACCCTGTGAAGAAAGGAGGACTCAGGGCAGGAGCGAGGGCGTAGCTAGGGTCCTTGTGCCCTTAGAAGAAATCCCAAGGGAGTGGTCTACGTGTGCACTGGAAGTGGGGGGCCGGGGGGCAGAAACCTTGCATTCCCATTTTGAAAGCTCCATTCACGCTGCCTTGGCGCTCCCTCCCTGTATAACCCCGTTTCTGAGGGGCCTCTAGGCGCGGGAGGCAGGGCTCGGGGAAGAGAAGGAATCTTTCTCTCAGTTCTCAGGGGGCTTCCGGCGCCGTGCTGGGAGCTCATCCTGTCAGGCTGTAGGACTACAGGGAACGTCCACGAGAGGGCATGCCTCGAGGAAGCCTTTGAGTCGCCCTGCCTGGAACGGAGCACACAGCAGCAAGCTCTTGGAGGTCTTAGTCACTCTAGTGCTTTATTTGAACGGTGCTGCCCGTCTCAGGACTCCTAGGCGCTTTGGGTGTGCACCCTTTTCCTTGCTAAAACCCCCTGCCCCTGTGAGCATGCTGTGCCACACCCAGGCCCCTAGGGCTTTCAGGGAGGGGACTACTGTGTCTGCCGAAGGAAGGACTACAACCAGCGCTTTTAAAGGGGACGGCTACGATTCCTCGGCACTCCAACAGCATCAGGAACGCGTTTCTAGCCGCTCCACAGTGCCCTGGAAGTTTTCGCCATTGACCTTCTCTCAGCGGCACTGAGGAAATAGCCCGCTTAGAACGAACGCCTTCTGGCACCTCGGTTGGAAAGCCGCTCTACTCACGGAGAGAGTCAGCTTGCAGTGCAGCGGCAACTAAAGCAGAGTTCTTCAGGCAACACATCGGTCGTTTGGAAGAGGCAGACGCTTACATGCCTAAAGGGAGCCTGCCTTGGTTGTGGCCGTTTGCTCCGCTCCGAACACCCTGCGTAAACACGCTGATCCAGGGAAGGGCCCTTTGTGTACCTTGTGTTGCTCGTGCCTTGGTGAAGCCCCAGGTGACGTTTGCCGCCTGCCGGGCTGGAAGTGCGGGCCTGAAGGCACAGTTTGAAAGTTCCCTCCATCGGTCCTTGAATGACATGGAGAGACACCCTCTCTGACGGGCCTCTCGTCACGGTAGGCACGGCTCTGGGAAGGAAATGAGTGCTCTCTCGTAAAACACGGTGCGTCCAGGGCCTGCTTGGGAGCTCAGGCCGCTCTGCTCTAGACCTACCCGGAGACCGAACGTCAGCCCCTGCCTCGAGGAAAGTCGCTCTATTGCCCAGCTGAAGCGGAGGCATGCAGCACTTTCCAAGAGGCCTTGGTTGCGCTTCTGCTTTCTCTTCTTGCTAGTGCGCCGTTCTAGAGCCCAGGACACCCAGGGCCCTGGCGTTTGCACCCGAGGCCCTGCCAGACCACTGAATACCGGCAGGCTCCCCTGGCCTGCTCAGCGGCATCCGGGCCCGGCAGCCCTTCCCAGTCACTCCGTGTATGCCGAGTGTAGGGCCACGCACTGCACACCTCCTTGGCGAGAGCTAGATTTCCTCGGCACGGCAACAGCTCCAGGGAAACTCTTCTCTCACGGGCCACTCGTCAAGGAACCCTGCCTCATTGCCCTTGTCTGAGCTGCACTTAGGGAAACCATCTGCTTCGCAGGCCTTCCAGGAACCCTTAGCCGAGGGCATCATACCTGCAGGAGAAAGTCGGCTTGCGTTTCCAATGCCACGGAAGTACAGTGCTTCCTCTTACCCTGCAGGCCTTTGGTAGAGGCTAAGGCCCGATAGAGCCTACCTAGAGGGTTCCTTGGATGAGGGAGTTGGCTACATGCAGGGCACCCTGTGAAGAAAGGAGGACTCAGGGCAGGAGCGAGGGCGTAGCTAGGGTCCTTGTGCCCTTAGAAGAAATCCCAAGGGAGTGGTCTACGTGTGCACTGGAAGTGGGGGGCCGGGGGGCAGAAACCTTGCATTCCCATTTTGAAAGCTCCATTCACGCTGCCTTGGCGCTCCCTCCCTGTATAACCCCGTTTCTGAGGGGCCTCTAGGCGCGGGAGGCAGGGCTCGGGGAAGAGAAGGAATCTTTCTCTCAGTTCTCAGGGGGCTTCCGGCGCCGTGCTGGGAGCTCATCCTGTCAGGCTGTAGGACTACAGGGAACGTCCACGAGAGGGCATGCCTCGAGGAAGCCTTTGAGTCGCCCTGCCTGGAACGGAGCACACAGCAGCAAGCTCTTGGAGGTCTTAGTCACTCTAGTGCTTTATTTGAACGGTGCTGCCCGTCTCAGGACTCCTAGGCGCTTTGGGTGTGCACCCTTTTCCTTGCTAAAACCCCCTGCCCCTGTGAGCATGCTGTGCCACACCCAGGCCTCTAGGGCTTTCAGGGAGGGGACTACTGTGTCTGCCGAAGGAAGGACTACAACCAGCGCTTTTAAAGGGGACGGCTACGATTCCTCGGCACTCCAACAGCATCAGGAGCGCGTTTCTAGCCGCTCCACAGTGCCCTGGAAGTTTTCGCCATTGACCTTCTCTCAGCGGCACTGAGGAAATAGCCCGCTTAGAACGAACGCCTTCTGGCACCTCGGTTGGAAAGCCGCTCTACTCACGGAGAGAGTCAGCTTGCAGTGCAGCGGCAACTAAAGCAGAGTTCTTCAGGCAACACATCGGTCGTTTGGAAGAGGCAGACGCTTACATGCCTAAAGGGAGCCTGCCTTGGTTGTGGCCGTTTGCTCCGCTCCGAACACCCTGCGTAAACACGCTGATCCAGGGAAGGGCCCTTTGTGTACCTTGTGTTGCTCGTGCCTTGGTGAAGCCCCAGGTGACGTTTGCCGCCTGCCGGGCTGGAAGTGCGGGCCTGAAGGCACAGTTTGAAAGTTCCCTCCATCGGTCCTTGAATGACATGGAGAGACACCCTCTCTGACGGGCCTCTCGTCACGGTAGGCACGGCTCTGGGAAGGAAATGAGTGCTCTCTCGTAAAACACGGTGCGTCCAGGGCCTGCTTGGGAGCTCAGGCCGCTCTGCTCTAGACCTACCCGGAGACCGAACGTCAGCCCCTGCCTCGAGGAAAGTCGCTCTATTGCCCAGCTGAAGCGGAGGCATGCAGCACTTTCCAAGAGGCCCTGGTTGCGCTTCTGCTTTCTCTTCTTGCTAGTGCGCCGTTCTAGAGCCCAGGACACCCAGGGCCCTGGCGTTTGCACCCGAGGCCCTGCCAGACCACTGAATACCGGCAGGCTCCCCTGGCCTGCTCAGCGGCATCCGGGCCCGGCAGCCCTTCCCAGTCACTCCGTGTATGCCGAGTGTAGGGCCACGCACTGCACACCTCCTTGGCGAGAGCTAGATTTCCTCGGCACGGCAACAGCTCCAGGGAAACTCTTCTCTCACGGGCACTCGTCAAGGAACCCTGCCTCATTGCCCTTGTCTGAGCTGCACTTAGGGAAACCATCTGCTTCGCAGGCCTTCCAGGAACCCTTAGCCGAGGGCATCATACCTGCAGGAGAAAGTCGGCTTGCGTTTCCAATGCCACGGAAGTACAGTGCTTCCTCTTACCCTGCAGGCCTTTGGTAGAGGCTAAGGCCCGATAGAGCCTACCTAGAGGGTTCCTTGGATGAGGGAGTTGGCTACATGCAGGGCACCCTGTGAAGAAAGGAGGACTCAGGGCAGGAGCGAGGGCGTAGCTAGGGTCCTTGTGCCCTTAGAAGAAATCCCAAGGGAGTGGTCTACGTGTGCACTGGAAGTGGGGGGCCGGGGGGCAGAAACCTTGCATTCCCATTTTGAAAGCTCCATTCACGCTGCCTTGGCGCTCCCTCCCTGTATAACCCGTTTCTGAGGGGCCTCTAGGCGCGGGAGGCAGGGCTCGGGGAAGAGAAGGAATCTTTCTCTCAGTTCTCAGGGGGCTTCCGGCGCCGTGCTGGGAGCTCATCCTGTCAGGCTGTAGGACTACAGGGAACGTCCACGAGAGGGCATGCCTCGAGGAAGCCTTTGAGTCGCCCTGCCTGGAACGGAGCACACAGCAGCAAGCTCTTGGAGGTCTTAGTCACTCTAGTGCTTTATTTGAACGGTGCTGCCCGTCTCAGGACTCCTAGGCGCTTTTGGGTGTGCACCCTTTTCCTTGCTAAAACCCCCTGCCCCTGTGAGCATGCTGTGCCACACCCAGGCCCCTAGGGCTTTCAGGGAGGGGACTACTGTGTCTGCCGAAGGAAGGACTACAACCAGCGCTTTTAAAGGGGACGGCTACGATTCCTCGGCACTCCAACAGCATCAGGAGACGCGTTTCTAGCCGCTACACAGTGCCCTGGAAGTTTTTCGCCATTGACCTTCTCTCAGCGGCACTGAAGGAAACCCGCTTAGAACGAACGCCTTCTGGCACCTCGGTTGGAAAGCCGCTCTACTCACGGAGAGAGTCAGCTTGCAGTGCAGCGGCAACTAAAGCAGAGTTCTTCAGGCAACACATCGGTCGTTTGGAAGAGGCAGACGCTTACATGCCTAAAGGGAGCCTGCCTTGGTTGTGGCCGTTTGCTCCGCTCCGAACACCCTGCGTAAACACGCTGATCCAGGGAAGGGCCCTTTGTGTACCTTGTGTTGCTCGTGCCTTGGTGAAGCCCCAGGTGACGTTTGCCGCCTGCCGGGCTGGAAGTGCGGGCCTGAAGGCACAGTTTGAAAGTTCCCTCCATCGGTCCTTGAATGACATGGAGAGACACCCTCTCTGACGGGCCTCTCGTCACGGTAGGCACGGCTCTGGGAAGGAAATGAGTGCTCTCTCGTAAAACACGGTGCGTCCAGGGCCTGCTTGGGAGCTCAGGCCGCTCTGCTCTAGACCTACCCGGAGACCGAACGTCAGCCCCTGCCTCGAGGAAAGTCGCTCTATTGCCCAGCTGAAGCGGAGGCATGCAGCACTTTCCAAGAGGCCTTGGTTGCGCTTCTGCTTTCTCTTCTTGCTAGTGCGCCGTTCTAGAGCCCAGGACACCCAGGGCCCTGGCGTTTGCACCCGAGGCCCTGCCAGACCACTGAATACCGGCAGGCTCCCCTGGCCTGCTCAGCGGCATCCGGGCCCGGCAGCCCTTCCCAGTCACTCCGTGTATGCCGAGTGTAGGGCCACGCACTGCACACCTCCTTGGCGAGAGCTAGATTTCCTCGGCACGGCAACAGCTCCAGGGAAACTCTTCTCTCACGGGCCACTCGTCAAGGAACCCTGCCTCATTGCCCTTGTCTGAGCTGCACTTAGGGAAACCATCTGCTTCGCAGGCCTTCCAGGAACCCTTAGCCGAGGGCATCATACCTGCAGGAGAAAGTCGGCTTGCGTTTCCAATGCCACGGAAGTACAGTGCTTCCTCTTACCCTGCAGGCCTTTGGTAGAGGCTAAGGCCCGATAGAGCCTACCTAGAGGGTTCCTTGGATGAGGGAGTTGGCTACATGCAGGGCACCCTGTGAAGAAAGGAGGACTCAGGGCAGGAGCGAAGGCGTAGCTAGGGTCCTTGTGCCCTTAGAAGAAATCCCAAGGGAGTGGTCTACGTGTGCACTGGAAGTGGGGGGCCGGGGGGCAGAAACCTTGCATTCCCATTTTGAAAGCTCCATTCACGCTGCCTTGGCGCTCCCTCCCTGTATAACCCCGTTTCTGAGGGGCCTCTAGGCGCGGGAGGCAGGGCTCGGGGAAGAGAAGGAATCTTTCTCTCAGTTCTCAGGGGGCTTCCGGCGCCGTGCTGGGAGCTCATCCTGTCAGGCTGTAGGACTACAGGGAACGTCCACGAGAGGGCATGCCTCGAGGAAGCCTTTGAGTCGCCCTGCCTGGAACGGAGCACACAGCAGCAAGCTCTTGGAGGTCTTAGTCACTCTAGTGCTTTATTTGAACGGTGCTGCCCGTCTCAGGACTCCTAGGCGCTTTGGGTGTGCACCCTTTTCCTTGCTAAAACCCCCTGCCCCTGTGAGCATGCTGTGCCACACCCAGGCCTCTAGGGCTTTCAGGGAGGGGACTACTGTGTCTGCCGAAGGAAGGACTACAACCAGCGCTTTTAAAGGGGACGGCTACGATTCCTCGGCACTCCAACAGCATCAGGAGCGCGTTTCTAGCCGCTCCACAGTGCCCTGGAAGTTTTCGCCATTGACCTTCTCTCAGCGGCACTGAGGAAATAGCCCGCTTAGAACGAACGCCTTCTGGCACCTCGGTTGGAAAGCCGCTCTACTCACGGAGAGAGTCAGCTTGCAGTGCAGCGGCAACTAAAGCAGAGTTCTTCAGGCAACACATCGGTCGTTTGGAAGAGGCAGACGCTTACATGCCTAAAGGGAGCCTGCCTTGGTTGTGGCCGTTTGCTCCGCTCCGAACACCCTGCGTAAACACGCTGATCCAGGGAAGGGCCCTTTGTGTACCTTGTGTTGCTCGTGCCTTGGTGAAGCCCCAGGTGACGTTTGCCGCCTGCCGGGCTGGAAGTGCGGGCCTGAAGGCACAGTTTGAAAGTTCCCTCCATCGGTCCTTGAATGACATGGAGAGACACCCTCTCTGACGGGCCTCTCGTCACGGTAGGCACGGCTCTGGGAAGGAAATGAGTGCTCTCTCGTAAAACACGGTGCGTCCAGGGCCTGCTTGGGAGCTCAGGCCGCTCTGCTCTAGACCTACCCGGAGACCGAACGTCAGCCCCTGCCTCGAGGAAAGTCGCTCTATTGCCCAGCTGAAGCGGAGGCATGCAGCACTTTCCAAGAGGCCCTGGTTGCGCTTCTGCTTTCTCTTCTTGCTAGTGCGCCGTTCTAGAGCCCAGGACACCCAGGGCCCTGGCGTTTGCACCCGAGGCCCTGCCAGACCACTGAATACCGGCAGGCTCCCCTGGCCTGCTCAGCGGCATCCGGGCCCGGCAGCCCTTCCCAGTCACTCCGTGTATGCCGAGTGTAGGGCCACGCACTGCACACCTCCTTGGCGAGAGCTAGATTTCCTCGGCACGGCAACAGCTCCAGGGAAACTCTTCTCTCACGGGCCACTCGTCAAGGAACCCTGCCTCATTGCCCTTGTCTGAGCTGCACTTAGGGAAACCATCTGCTTCGCAGGCCTTCCAGGAACCCTTAGCCGAGGGCATCATACCTGCAGGAGAAAGTCGGCTTGCGTTTCCAATGCCACGGAAGTACAGTGCTTCCTCTTACCCTGCAGGCCTTTGGTAGAGGCTAAGGCCCGATAGAGCCTACCTAGAGGGTTCCTTGGATGAGGGAGTTGGCTACATGCAGGGCACCCTGTGAAGAAAGGAGGACTCAGGGCAGGAGCGAGGGCGTAGCTAGGGTCCTTGTGCCCTTAGAAGAAATCCCAAGGGAGTGGTCTACGTGTGCACTGGAAGTGGGGGGCCGGGGGGCAGAAACCTTGCATTCCCATTTTGAAAGCTCCATTCACGCTGCCTTGGCGCTCCCTCCCTGTATAACCCCGTTTCTGAGGGGCCTCTAGGCGCGGGAGGCAGGGCTCGGGGAAGAGAAGGAATCTTTCTCTCAGTTCTCAGGGGGCTTCCGGCGCCGTGCTGGGAGCTCATCCTGTCAGGCTGTAGGACTACAGGGAACGTCCACGAGAGGGCATGCCTCGAGGAAGCCTTTGAGTCGCCCTGCCTGGAACGGAGCACACAGCAGCAAGCTCTTGGAGGTCTTAGTCACTCTAGTGCTTTATTTGAACGGTGCTGCCCGTCTCAGGACTCCTAGGCGCTTTGGGTGTGCACCCTTTTCCTTGCTAAAACCCCCTGCCCCTGTGAGCATGCTGTGCCACACCCAGGCCTCTAGGGCTTTCAGGGAGGGGACTACTGTGTCTGCCGAAGGAAGGACTACAACCAGCGCTTTTAAAGGGGACGGCTACGATTCCTCGGCACTCCAACAGCATCAGGAGCGCGTTTCTAGCCGCTCCACAGTGCCCTGGAAGTTTTCGCCATTGACCTTCTCTCAGCGGCACTGAGGAAATAGCCCGCTTAGAACGAACGCCTTCTGGCACCTCGGTTGGAAAGCCGCTCTACTCACGGAGAGAGTCAGCTTGCAGTGCAGCGGCAACTAAAGCAGAGTTCTTCAGGCAACACATCGGTCGTTTGGAAGAGGCAGACGCTTACATGCCTAAAGGGAGCCTGCCTTGGTTGTGGCCGTTTGCTCCGCTCCGAACACCCTGCGTAAACACGCTGATCCAGGGAAGGGCCCTTTGTGTACCTTGTGTTGCTCGTGCCTTGGTGAAGCCCCAGGTGACGTTTGCCGCCTGCCGGGCTGGAAGTGCGGGCCTGAAGGCACAGTTTGAAAGTTCCCTCCATCGGTCCTTGAATGACATGGAGAGACACCCTCTCTGACGGGCCTCTCGTCACGGTAGGCACGGCTCTGGGAAGGAAATGAGTGCTCTCTCGTAAAACACGGTGCGTCCAGGGCCTGCTTGGGAGCTCAGGCCGCTCTGCTCTAGACCTACCCGGAGACCGAACGTCAGCCCCTGCCTCGAGGAAAGTCGCTCTATTGCCCAGCTGAAGCGGAGGCATGCAGCACTTTCCAAGAGGCCCTGGTTGCGCTTCTGCTTTCTCTTCTTGCTAGTGCGCCGTTCTAGAGCCCAGGACACCCAGGGCCCTGGCGTTTGCACCCGAGGCCCTGCCAGACCACTGAATACCGGCAGGCTCCCCTGGCCTGCTCAGCGGCATCCGGGCCCGGCAGCCCTTCCCAGTCACTCCGTGTATGCCGAGTGTAGGGCCACGCACTGCACACCTCCTTGGCGAGAGCTAGATTTCCTCGGCACGGCAACAGCTCCAGGGAAACTCTTCTCTCACGGGCCACTCGTCAAGGAACCCTGCCTCATTGCCCTTGTCTGAGCTGCACTTAGGGAAACCATCTGCTTCGCAGGCCTTCCAGGAACCCTTAGCCGAGGGCATCATACCTGCAGGAGAAAGTCGGCTTGCGTTTCCAATGCCACGGAAGTACAGTGCTTCCTCTTACCCTGCAGGCCTTTGGTAGAGGCTAAGGCCCGATAGAGCCTACCTAGAGGGTTCCTTGGATGAGGGAGTTGGCTACATGCAGGGCACCCTGTGAAGAAAGGAGGACTCAGGGCAGGAGCGAGGGCGTAGCTAGGGTCCTTGTGCCCTTAGAAGAAATCCCAAGGGAGTGGTCTACGTGTGCACTGGAAGTGGGGGGCCGGGGGGCAGAAACCTTGCATTCCCATTTTGAAAGCTCCATTCACGCTGCCTTGGCGCTCCCTCCCTGTATAACCCCGTTTCTGAGGGGCCTCTAGGCGCGGGAGGCAGGGCTCGGGGAAGAGAAGGAATCTTTCTCTCAGTTCTCAGGGGGCTTCCGGCGCCGTGCTGGGAGCTCATCCTGTCAGGCTGTAGGACTACAGGGAACGTCCACGAGAGGGCATGCCTCGAGGAAGCCTTTGAGTCGCCCTGCCTGGAACGGAGCACACAGCAGCAAGCTCTTGGAGGTCTTAGTCACTCTAGTGCTTTATTTGAACGGTGCTGCCCGTCTCAGGACTCCTAGGCGCTTTGGGTGTGCACCCTTTTCCTTGCTAAAACCCCCTGCCCCTGTGAGCATGCTGTGCCACACCCAGGCCTCTAGGGCTTTCAGGGAGGGGACTACTGTGTCTGCCGAAGGAAGGACTACAACCAGCGCTTTTAAAGGGGACGGCTACGATTCCTCGGCACTCCAACAGCATCAGGAGCGCGTTTCTAGCCGCTCCACAGTGCCCTGGAAGTTTTCGCCATTGACCTTCTCTCAGCGGCACTGAGGAAATAGCCCGCTTAGAACGAACGCCTTCTGGCACCTCGGTTGGAAAGCCGCTCTACTCACGGAGAGAGTCAGCTTGCAGTGCAGCGGCAACTAAAGCAGAGTTCTTCAGGCAACACATCGGTCGTTTGGAAGAGGCAGACGCTTACATGCCTAAAGGGAGCCTGCCTTGGTTGTGGCCGTTTGCTCCGCTCCGAACACCCTGCGTAAACACGCTGATCCAGGGAAGGGCCCTTTGTGTACCTTGTGTTGCTCGTGCCTTGGTGAAGCCCCAGGTGACGTTTGCCGCCTGCCGGGCTGGAAGTGCGGGCCTGAAGGCACAGTTTGAAAGTTCCCTCCATCGGTCCTTGAATGACATGGAGAGACACCCTCTCTGACGGGCCTCTCGTCACGGTAGGCACGGCTCTGGGAAGGAAATGAGTGCTCTCTCGTAAAACACGGTGCGTCCAGGGCCTGCTTGGGAGCTCAGGCCGCTCTGCTCTAGACCTACCCGGAGACCGAACGTCAGCCCCTGCCTCGAGGAAAGTCGCTCTATTGCCCAGCTGAAGCGGAGGCATGCAGCACTTTCCAAGAGGCCCTGGTTGCGCTTCTGCTTTCTCTTCTTGCTAGTGCGCCGTTCTAGAGCCCAGGACACCCAGGGCCCTGGCGTTTGCACCCGAGGCCCTGCCAGACCACTGAATACCGGCAGGCTCCCCTGGCCTGCTCAGCGGCATCCGGGCCCGGCAGCCCTTCCCAGTCACTCCGTGTATGCCGAGTGTAGGGCCACGCACTGCACACCTCCTTGGCGAGAGCTAGATTTCCTCGGCACGGCAACAGCTCCAGGGAAACTCTTCTCTCACGGGCCACTCGTCAAGGAACCCTGCCTCATTGCCCTTGTCTGAGCTGCACTTAGGGAAACCATCTGCTTCGCAGGCCTTCCAGGAACCCTTAGCCGAGGGCATCATACCTGCAGGAGAAAGTCGGCTTGCGTTTCCAATGCCACGGAAGTACAGTGCTTCCTCTTACCCTGCAGGCCTTTGGTAGAGGCTAAGGCCCGATAGAGCCTACCTAGAGGGTTCCTTGGATGAGGGAGTTGGCTACATGCAGGGCACCCTGTGAAGAAAGGAGGACTCAGGGCAGGAGCGAGGGCGTAGCTAGGGTCCTTGTGCCCTTAGAAGAAATCCCAAGGGAGTGGTCTACGTGTGCACTGGAAGTGGGGGGCCGGGGGGCAGAAACCTTGCATTCCCATTTTGAAAGCTCCATTCACGCTGCCTTGGCGCTCCCTCCCTGTATAACCCCGTTTCTGAGGGGCCTCTAGGCGCGGGAGGCAGGGCTCGGGGAAGAGAAGGAATCTTTCTCTCAGTTCTCAGGGGGCTTCCGGCGCCGTGCTGGGAGCTCATCCTGTCAGGCTGTAGGACTACAGGGAACGTCCACGAGAGGGCATGCCTCGAGGAAGCCTTTGAGTCGCCCTGCCTGGAACGGAGCACACAGCAGCAAGCTCTTGGAGGTCTTAGTCACTCTAGTGCTTTATTTGAACGGTGCTGCCCGTCTCAGGACTCCTAGGCGCTTTGGGTGTGCACCCTTTTCCTTGCTAAAACCCCCTGCCCCTGTGAGCATGCTGTGCCACACCCAGGCCTCTAGGGCTTTCAGGGAGGGGACTACTGTGTCTGCCGAAGGAAGGACTACAACCAGCGCTTTTAAAGGGGACGGCTACGATTCCTCGGCACTCCAACAGCATCAGGAGCGCGTTTCTAGCCGCTCCACAGTGCCCTGGAAGTTTTCGCCATTGACCTTCTCTCAGCGGCACTGAGGAAATAGCCCGCTTAGAACGAACGCCTTCTGGCACCTCGGTTGGAAAGCCGCTCTACTCACGGAGAGAGTCAGCTTGCAGTGCAGCGGCAACTAAAGCAGAGTTCTTCAGGCAACACATCGGTCGTTTGGAAGAGGCAGACGCTTACATGCCTAAAGGGAGCCTGCCTTGGTTGTGGCCGTTTGCTCCGCTCCGAACACCCTGCGTAAACACGCTGATCCAGGGAAGGGCCCTTTGTGTACCTTGTGTTGCTCGTGCCTTGGTGAAGCCCCAGGTGACGTTTGCCGCCTGCCGGGCTGGAAGTGCGGGCCTGAAGGCACAGTTTGAAAGTTCCCTCCATCGGTCCTTGAATGACATGGAGAGACACCCTCTCTGACGGGCCTCTCGTCACGGTAGGCACGGCTCTGGGAAGGAAATGAGTGCTCTCTCGTAAAACACGGTGCGTCCAGGGCCTGCTTGGGAGCTCAGGCCGCTCTGCTCTAGACCTACCCGGAGACCGAACGTCAGCCCCTGCCTCGAGGAAAGTCGCTCTATTGCCCAGCTGAAGCGGAGGCATGCAGCACTTTCCAAGAGGCCCTGGTTGCGCTTCTGCTTTCTCTTCTTGCTAGTGCGCCGTTCTAGAGCCCAGGACAGCCAGGGCCCTGGCGTTTGCACCCGAGGCCCTGCCAGACCACTGAATACCGGCAGGCTCCCCTGGCCTGCTCAGCGGCATCCGGGCCCGGCAGCCCTTCCCAGTCACTCCGTGTATGCCGAGTGTAGGGCCACGCACTGCACACCTCCTTGGCGAGAGCTAGATTTCCTCGGCACGGCAACAGCTCCAGGGAAACTCTTCTCTCACGGGCCACTCGTCAAGGAACCCTGCCTCATTGCCCTTGTCTGAGCTGCACTTAGGGAAACCATCTGCTTCGCAGGCCTTCCAGGAACCCTTAGCCGAGGGCATCATACCTGCAGGAGAAAGTCGGCTTGCGTTTCCAATGCCACGGAAGTACAGTGCTTCCTCTTACCCTGCAGGCCTTTGGTAGAGGCTAAGGCCCGATAGAGCCTACCTAGAGGGTTCCTTGGATGAGGGAGTTGGCTACATGCAGGGCACCCTGTGAAGAAAGGAGGACTCAGGGCAGGAGCGAGGGCGTAGCTAGGGTCCTTGTGCCCTTAGAAGAAATCCCAAGGGAGTGGTCTACGTGTGCACTGGAAGTGGGGGGCCGGGGGGCAGAAACCTTGCATTCCCATTTTGAAAGCTCCATTCACGCTGCCTTGGCGCTCCCTCCCTGTATAACCCCGTTTCTGAGGGGCCTCTAGGCGCGGGAGGCAGGGCTCGGGGAAGAGAAGGAATCTTTCTCTCAGTTCTCAGGGGGCTTCCGGCGCCGTGCTGGGAGCTCATCCTGTCAGGCTGTAGGACTACAGGGAACGTCCACGAGAGGGCATGCCTCGAGGAAGCCTTTGAGTCGCCCTGCCTGGAACGGAGCACACAGCAGCAAGCTCTTGGAGGTCTTAGTCACTCTAGTGCTTTATTTGAACGGTGCTGCCCGTCTCAGGACTCCTAGGCGCTTTGGGTGTGCACCCTTTTCCTTGCTAAAACCCCCTGCCCCTGTGAGCATGCTGTGCCACACCCAGGCCCCTAGGGCTTTCAGGGAGGGGACTACTGTGTCTGCCGAAGGAAGGACTACAACCAGCGCTTTTAAAGGGGACGGCTACGATTCCTCGGCACTCCAACAGCATCAGGAGCGCGTTTCTAGCCGCTCCACAGTGCCCTGGAAGTTTTCGCCATTGACCTTCTCTCAGCGGCACTGAGGAAATAGCCCGCTTAGAACGAACGCCTTCTGGCACCTCGGTTGGAAAGCCGCTCTACTCACGGAGAGAGTCAGCTTGCAGTGCAGCGGCAACTAAAGCAGAGTTCTTCAGGCAACACATCGGTCGTTTGGAAGAGGCAGACGCTTACATGCCTAAAGGGAGCCTGCCTTGGTTGTGGCCGTTTGCTCCGCTCCGAACACCCTGCGTAAACACGCTGATCCAGGGAAGGGCCCTTTGTGTACCTTGTGTTGCTCGTGCCTTGGTGAAGCCCCAGGTGACGTTTGCCGCCTGCCGGGCTGGAAGTGCGGGCCTGAAGGCACAGTTTGAAAGTTCCCTCCATCGGTCCTTGAATGACATGGAGAGACACCCTCTCTGACGGGCCTCTCGTCACGGTAGGCACGGCTCTGGGAAGGAAATGAGTGCTCTCTCGTAAAACACGGTGCGTCCAGGGCCTGCTTGGGAGCTCAGGCCGCTCTGCTCTAGACCTACCCGGAGACCGAACGTCAGCCCCTGCCTCGAGGAAAGTCGCTCTATTGCCCAGCTGAAGCGGAGGCATGCAGCACTTTCCAAGAGGCCCTGGTTGCGCTTCTGCTTTCTCTTCTTGCTAGTGCGCCGTTCTAGAGCCCAGGACAGCCAGGGCCCTGGCGTTTGCACCCGAGGCCCTGCCAGACCACTGAATACCGGCAGGCTCCCCTGGCCTGCTCAGCGGCATCCGGGCCCGGCAGCCCTTCCCAGTCACTCCGTGTATGCCGAGTGTAGGGCCACGCACTGCACACCTCCTTGGCGAGAGCTAGATTTCCTCGGCACGGCAACAGCTCCAGGGAAACTCTTCTCTCACGGGCCACTCGTCAAGGAACCCTGCCTCATTGCCCTTGTCTGAGCTGCACTTAGGGAAACCATCTGCTTCGCAGGCCTTCCAGGAACCCTTAGCCGAGGGCATCATACCTGCAGGAGAAAGTCGGCTTGCGTTTCCAATGCCACGGAAGTACAGTGCTTCCTCTTACCCTGCAGGCCTTTGGTAGAGGCTAAGGCCCGATAGAGCCTACCTAGAGGGTTCCTTGGATGAGGGAGTTGGCTACATGCAGGGCACCCTGTGAAGAAAGGAGGACTCAGGGCAGGAGCGAGGGCGTAGCTAGGGTCCTTGTGCCCTTAGAAGAAATCCCAAGGGAGTGGTCTACGTGTGCACTGGAAGTGGGGGGCCGGGGGGCAGAAACCTTGCATTCCCATTTTGAAAGCTCCATTCACGCTGCCTTGGCGCTCCCTCCCTGTATAACCCCGTTTCTGAGGGGCCTCTAGGCGCGGGAGGCAGGGCTCGGGGAAGAGAAGGAATCTTTCTCTCAGTTCTCAGGGGGCTTCCGGCGCCGTGCTGGGAGCTCATCCTGTCAGGCTGTAGGACTACAGGGAACGTCCACGAGAGGGCATGCCTCGAGGAAGCCTTTGAGTCGCCCTGCCTGGAACGGAGCACACAGCAGCAAGCTCTTGGAGGTCTTAGTCACTCTAGTGCTTTATTTGAACGGTGCTGCCCGTCTCAGGACTCCTAGGCGCTTTGGGTGTGCACCCTTTTCCTTGCTAAAACCCCCTGCCCCTGTGAGCATGCTGTGCCACACCCAGGCCCCTAGGGCTTTCAGGGAGGGGACTACTGTGTCTGCCGAAGGAAGGACTACAACCAGCGCTTTTAAAGGGGACGGCTACGATTCCTCGGCACTCCAACAGCATCAGGAGCGCGTTTCTAGCCGCTCCACAGTGCCCTGGAAGTTTTCGCCATTGACCTTCTCTCAGCGGCACTGAGGAAATAGCCCGCTTAGAACGAACGCCTTCTGGCACCTCGGTTGGAAAGCCGCTCTACTCACGGAGAGAGTCAGCTTGCAGTGCAGCGGCAACTAAAGCAGAGTTCTTCAGGCAACACATCGGTCGTTTGGAAGAGGCAGACGCTTACATGCCTAAAGGGAGCCTGCCTTGGTTGTGGCCGTTTGCTCCGCTCCGAACACCCTGCGTAAACACGCTGATCCAGGGAAGGGCCCTTTGTGTACCTTGTGTTGCTCGTGCCTTGGTGAAGCCCCAGGTGACGTTTGCCGCCTGCCGGGCTGGAAGTGCGGGCCTGAAGGCACAGTTTGAAAGTTCCCTCCATCGGTCCTTGAATGACATGGAGAGACACCCTCTCTGACGGGCCTCTCGTCACGGTAGGCACGGCTCTGGGAAGGAAATGAGTGCTCTCTCGTAAAACACGGTGCGTCCAGGGCCTGCTTGGGAGCTCAGGCCGCTCTGCTCTAGACCTACCCGGAGACCGAACGTCAGCCCCTGCCTCGAGGAAAGTCGCTCTATTGCCCAGCTGAAGCGGAGGCATGCAGCACTTTCCAAGAGGCCCTGGTTGCGCTTCTGCTTTCTCTTCTTGCTAGTGCGCCGTTCTAGAGCCCAGGACAGCCAGGGCCCTGGCGTTTGCACCCGAGGCCCTGCCAGACCACTGAATACCGGCAGGCTCCCCTGGCCTGCTCAGCGGCATCCGGGCCCGGCAGCCCTTCCCAGTCACTCCGTGTATGCCGAGTGTAGGGCCACGCACTGCACACCTCCTTGGCGAGAGCTAGATTTCCTCGGCACGGCAACAGCTCCAGGGAAACTCTTCTCTCACGGGCCACTCGTCAAGGAACCCTGCCTCATTGCCCTTGTCTGAGCTGCACTTAGGGAAACCATCTGCTTCGCAGGCCTTCCAGGAACCCTTAGCCGAGGGCATCATACCTGCAGGAGAAAGTCGGCTTGCGTTTCCAATGCCACGGAAGTACAGTGCTTCCTCTTACCCTGCAGGCCTTTGGTAGAGGCTAAGGCCCGATAGAGCCTACCTAGAGGGTTCCTTGGATGAGGGAGTTGGCTACATGCAGGGCACCCTGTGAAGAAAGGAGGACTCAGGGCAGGAGCGAGGGCGTAGCTAGGGTCCTTGTGCCCTTAGAAGAAATCCCAAGGGAGTGGTCTACGTGTGCACTGGAAGTGGGGGGCCGGGGGGCAGAAACCTTGCATTCCCATTTTGAAAGCTCCATTCACGCTGCCTTGGCGCTCCCTCCCTGTATAACCCCGTTTCTGAGGGGCCTCTAGGCGCGGGAGGCAGGGCTCGGGGAAGAGAAGGAATCTTTCTCTCAGTTCTCAGGGGGCTTCCGGCGCCGTGCTGGGAGCTCATCCTGTCAGGCTGTAGGACTACAGGGAACGTCCACGAGAGGGCATGCCTCGAGGAAGCCTTTGAGTCGCCCTGCCTGGAACGGAGCACACAGCAGCAAGCTCTTGGAGGTCTTAGTCACTCTAGTGCTTTATTTGAACGGTGCTGCCCGTCTCAGGACTCCTAGGCGCTTTGGGTGTGCACCCTTTTCCTTGCTAAAACCCCCTGCCCCTGTGAGCATGCTGTGCCACACCCAGGCCTCTAGGGCTTTCAGGGAGGGGACTACTGTGTCTGCCGAAGGAAGGACTACAACCAGCGCTTTTAAAGGGGACGGCTACGATTCCTCGGCACTCCAACAGCATCAGGAGCGCGTTTCTAGCCGCTCCACAGTGCCCTGGAAGTTTTCGCCATTGACCTTCTCTCAGCGGCACTGAGGAAATAGCCCGCTTAGAACGAACGCCTTCTGGCACCTCGGTTGGAAAGCCGCTCTACTCACGGAGAGAGTCAGCTTGCAGTGCAGCGGCAACTAAAGCAGAGTTCTTCAGGCAACACATCGGTCGTTTGGAAGAGGCAGACGCTTACATGCCTAAAGGGAGCCTGCCTTGGTTGTGGCCGTTTGCTCCGCTCCGAACACCCTGCGTAAACACGCTGATCCAGGGAAGGGCCCTTTGTGTACCTTGTGTTGCTCGTGCCTTGGTGAAGCCCCAGGTGACGTTTGCCGCCTGCCGGGCTGGAAGTGCGGGCCTGAAGGCACAGTTTGAAAGTTCCCTCCATCGGTCCTTGAATGACATGGAGAGACACCCTCTCTGACGGGCCTCTCGTCACGGTAGGCACGGCTCTGGGAAGGAAATGAGTGCTCTCTCGTAAAACACGGTGCGTCCAGGGCCTGCTTGGGAGCTCAGGCCGCTCTGCTCTAGACCTACCCGGAGACCGAACGTCAGCCCCTGCCTCGAGGAAAGTCGCTCTATTGCCCAGCTGAAGCGGAGGCATGCAGCACTTTCCAAGAGGCCCTGGTTGCGCTTCTGCTTTCTCTTCTTGCTAGTGCGCCGTTCTAGAGCCCAGGACAGCCAGGGCCCTGGCGTTTGCACCCGAGGCCCTGCCAGACCACTGAATACCGGCAGGCTCCCCTGGCCTGCTCAGCGGCATCCGGGCCCGGCAGCCCTTCCCAGTCACTCCGTGTATGCCGAGTGTAGGGCCACGCACTGCACACCTCCTTGGCGAGAGCTAGATTTCCTCGGCACGGCAACAGCTCCAGGGAAACTCTTCTCTCACGGGCCACTCGTCAAGGAACCCTGCCTCATTGCCCTTGTCTGAGCTGCACTTAGGGAAACCATCTGCTTCGCAGGCCTTCCAGGAACCCTTAGCCGAGGGCATCATACCTGCAGGAGAAAGTCGGCTTGCGTTTCCAATGCCACGGAAGTACAGTGCTTCCTCTTACCCTGCAGGCCTTTGGTAGAGGCTAAGGCCCGATAGAGCCTACCTAGAGGGTTCCTTGGATGAGGGAGTTGGCTACATGCAGGGCACCCTGTGAAGAAAGGAGGACTCAGGGCAGGAGCGAGGGCGTAGCTAGGGTCCTTGTGCCCTTAGAAGAAATCCCAAGGGAGTGGTCTACGTGTGCACTGGAAGTGGGGGGCCGGGGGGCAGAAACCTTGCATTCCCATTTTGAAAGCTCCATTCACGCTGCCTTGGCGCTCCCTCCCTGTATAACCCCGTTTCTGAGGGGCCTCTAGGCGCGGGAGGCAGGGCTCGGGGAAGAGAAGGAATCTTTCTCTCAGTTCTCAGGGGGCTTCCGGCGCCGTGCTGGGAGCTCATCCTGTCAGGCTGTAGGACTACAGGGAACGTCCACGAGAGGGCATGCCTCGAGGAAGCCTTTGAGTCGCCCTGCCTGGAACGGAGCACACAGCAGCAAGCTCTTGGAGGTCTTAGTCACTCTAGTGCTTTATTTGAACGGTGCTGCCCGTCTCAGGACTCCTAGGCGCTTTGGGTGTGCACCCTTTTCCTTGCTAAAACCCCCTGCCCCTGTGAGCATGCTGTGCCACACCCAGGCCTCTAGGGCTTTCAGGGAGGGGACTACTGTGTCTGCCGAAGGAAGGACTACAACCAGCGCTTTTAAAGGGGACGGCTACGATTCCTCGGCACTCCAACAGCATCAGGAGCGCGTTTCTAGCCGCTCCACAGTGCCCTGGAAGTTTTCGCCATTGACCTTCTCTCAGCGGCACTGAGGAAATAGCCCGCTTAGAACGAACGCCTTCTGGCACCTCGGTTGGAAAGCCGCTCTACTCACGGAGAGAGTCAGCTTGCAGTGCAGCGGCAACTAAAGCAGAGTTCTTCAGGCAACACATCGGTCGTTTGGAAGAGGCAGACGCTTACATGCCTAAAGGGAGCCTGCCTTGGTTGTGGCCGTTTGCTCCGCTCCGAACACCCTGCGTAAACACGCTGATCCAGGGAAGGGCCCTTTGTGTACCTTGTGTTGCTCGTGCCTTGGTGAAGCCCCAGGTGACGTTTGCCGCCTGCCGGGCTGGAAGTGCGGGCCTGAAGGCACAGTTTGAAAGTTCCCTCCATCGGTCCTTGAATGACATGGAGAGACACCCTCTCTGACGGGCCTCTCGTCACGGTAGGCACGGCTCTGGGAAGGAAATGAGTGCTCTCTCGTAAAACACGGTGCGTCCAGGGCCTGCTTGGGAGCTCAGGCCGCTCTGCTCTAGACCTACCCGGAGACCGAACGTCAGCCCCTGCCTCGAGGAAAGTCGCTCTATTGCCCAGCTGAAGCGGAGGCATGCAGCACTTTCCAAGAGGCCCTGGTTGCGCTTCTGCTTTCTCTTCTTGCTAGTGCGCCGTTCTAGAGCCCAGGACACCCAGGGCCCTGGCGTTTGCACCCGAGGCCCTGCCAGACCACTGAATACCGGCAGGCTCCCCTGGCCTGCTCAGCGGCATCCGGGCCCGGCAGCCCTTCCCAGTCACTCCGTGTATGCCGAGTGTAGGGCCACGCACTGCACACCTCCTTGGCGAGAGCTAGATTTCCTCGGCACGGCAACAGCTCCAGGGAAACTCTTCTCTCACGGGCCACTCGTCAAGGAACCCTGCCTCATTGCCCTTGTCTGAGCTGCACTTAGGGAAACCATCTGCTTCGCAGGCCTTCCAGGAACCCTTAGCCGAGGGCATCATACCTGCAGGAGAAAGTCGGCTTGCGTTTCCAATGCCACGGAAGTACAGTGCTTCCTCTTACCCTGCAGGCCTTTGGTAGAGGCTAAGGCCCGATAGAGCCTACCTAGAGGGTTCCTTGGATGAGGGAGTTGGCTACATGCAGGGCACCCTGTGAAGAAAGGAGGACTCAGGGCAGGAGCGAGGGCGTAGCTAGGGTCCTTGTGCCCTTAGAAGAAATCCCAAGGGAGTGGTCTACGTGTGCACTGGAAGTGGGGGGCCGGGGGGCAGAAACCTTGCATTCCCATTTTGAAAGCTCCATTCACGCTGCCTTGGCGCTCCCTCCCTGTATAACCCCGTTTCTGAGGGGCCTCTAGGCGCGGGAGGCAGGGCTCGGGGAAGAGAAGGAATCTTTCTCTCAGTTCTCAGGGGGCTTCCGGCGCCGTGCTGGGAGCTCATCCTGTCAGGCTGTAGGACTACAGGGAACGTCCACGAGAGGGCATGCCTCGAGGAAGCCTTTGAGTCGCCCTGCCTGGAACGGAGCACACAGCAGCAAGCTCTTGGAGGTCTTAGTCACTCTAGTGCTTTATTTGAACGGTGCTGCCCGTCTCAGGACTCCTAGGCGCTTTGGGTGTGCACCCTTTTCCTTGCTAAAACCCCCTGCCCCTGTGAGCATGCTGTGCCACACCCAGGCCCCTAGGGCTTTCAGGGAGGGGACTACTGTGTCTGCCGAAGGAAGGACTACAACCAGCGCTTTTAAAGGGGACGGCTACGATTCCTCGGCACTCCAACAGCATCAGGAACGCGTTTCTAGCCGCTCCACAGTGCCCTGGAAGTTTTCGCCATTGACCTTCTCTCAGCGGCACTGAGGAAATAGCCCGCTTAGAACGAACGCCTTCTGGCACCTCGGTTGGAAAGCCGCTCTACTCACGGAGAGAGTCAGCTTGCAGTGCAGCGGCAACTAAAGCAGAGTTCTTCAGGCAACACATCGGTCGTTTGGAAGAGGCAGACGCTTACATGCCTAAAGGGAGCCTGCCTTGGTTGTGGCCGTTTGCTCCGCTCCGAACACCCTGCGTAAACACGCTGATCCAGGGAAGGGCCCTTTGTGTACCTTGTGTTGCTCGTGCCTTGGTGAAGCCCCAGGTGACGTTTGCCGCCTGCCGGGCTGGAAGTGCGGGCCTGAAGGCACAGTTTGAAAGTTCCCTCCATCGGTCCTTGAATGACATGGAGAGACACCCTCTCTGACGGGCCTCTCGTCACGGTAGGCACGGCTCTGGGAAGGAAATGAGTGCTCTCTCGTAAAACACGGTGCGTCCAGGGCCTGCTTGGGAGCTCAGGCCGCTCTGCTCTAGACCTACCCGGAGACCGAACGTCAGCCCCTGCCTCGAGGAAAGTCGCTCTATTGCCCAGCTGAAGCGGAGGCATGCAGCACTTTCCAAGAGGCCCTGGTTGCGCTTCTGCTTTCTCTTCTTGCTAGTGCGCCGTTCTAGAGCCCAGGACACCCAGGGCCCTGGCGTTTGCACCCGAGGCCCTGCCAGACCACTGAATACCGGCAGGCTCCCCTGGCCTGCTCAGCGGCATCCGGGCCCGGCAGCCCTTCCCAGTCACTCCGTGTATGCCGAGTGTAGGGCCACGCACTGCACACCTCCTTGGCGAGAGCTAGATTTCCTCGGCACGGCAACAGCTCCAGGGAAACTCTTCTCTCACGGGCCACTCGTCAAGGAACCCTGCCTCATTGCCCTTGTCTGAGCTGCACTTAGGGAAACCATCTGCTTCGCAGGCCTTCCAGGAACCCTTAGCCGAGGGCATCATACCTGCAGGAGAAAGTCGGCTTGCGTTTCCAATGCCACGGAAGTACAGTGCTTCCTCTTACCCTGCAGGCCTTTGGTAGAGGCTAAGGCCCGATAGAGCCTACCTAGAGGGTTCCTTGGATGAGGGAGTTGGCTACATGCAGGGCACCCTGTGAAGAAAGGAGGACTCAGGGCAGGAGCGAGGGCGTAGCTAGGGTCCTTGTGCCCTTAGAAGAAATCCCAAGGGAGTGGTCTACGTGTGCACTGGAAGTGGGGGGCCGGGGGGCAGAAACCTTGCATTCCCATTTTGAAAGCTCCATTCACGCTGCCTTGGCGCTCCCTCCCTGTATAACCCCGTTTCTGAGGGGCCTCTAGGCGCGGGAGGCAGGGCTCGGGGAAGAGAAGGAATCTTTCTCTCAGTTCTCAGGGGGCTTCCGGCGCCGTGCTGGGAGCTCATCCTGTCAGGCTGTAGGACTACAGGGAACGTCCACGAGAGGGCATGCCTCGAGGAAGCCTTTGAGTCGCCCTGCCTGGAACGGAGCACACAGCAGCAAGCTCTTGGAGGTCTTAGTCACTCTAGTGCTTTATTTGAACGGTGCTGCCCGTCTCAGGACTCCTAGGCGCTTTGGGTGTGCACCCTTTTCCTTGCTAAAACCCCCTGCCCCTGTGAGCATGCTGTGCCACACCCAGGCCTCTAGGGCTTTCAGGGAGGGGACTACTGTGTCTGCCGAAGGAAGGACTACAACCAGCGCTTTTAAAGGGGACGGCTACGATTCCTCGGCACTCCAACAGCATCAGGAGCGCGTTTCTAGCCGCTCCACAGTGCCCTGGAAGTTTTCGCCATTGACCTTCTCTCAGCGGCACTGAGGAAATAGCCCGCTTAGAACGAACGCCTTCTGGCACCTCGGTTGGAAAGCCGCTCTACTCACGGAGAGAGTCAGCTTGCAGTGCAGCGGCAACTAAAGCAGAGTTCTTCAGGCAACACATCGGTCGTTTGGAAGAGGCAGACGCTTACATGCCTAAAGGGAGCCTGCCTTGGTTGTGGCCGTTTGCTCCGCTCCGAACACCCTGCGTAAACACGCTGATCCAGGGAAGGGCCCTTTGTGTACCTTGTGTTGCTCGTGCCTTGGTGAAGCCCCAGGTGACGTTTGCCGCCTGCCGGGCTGGAAGTGCGGGCCTGAAGGCACAGTTTGAAAGTTCCCTCCATCGGTCCTTGAATGACATGGAGAGACACCCTCTCTGACGGGCCTCTCGTCACGGTAGGCACGGCTCTGGGAAGGAAATGAGTGCTCTCTCGTAAAACACGGTGCGTCCAGGGCCTGCTTGGGAGCTCAGGCCGCTCTGCTCTAGACCTACCCGGAGACCGAACGTCAGCCCCTGCCTCGAGGAAAGTCGCTCTATTGCCCAGCTGAAGCGGAGGCATGCAGCACTTTCCAAGAGGCCCTGGTTGCGCTTCTGCTTTCTCTTCTTGCTAGTGCGCCGTTCTAGAGCCCAGGACACCCAGGGCCCTGGCGTTTGCACCCGAGGCCCTGCCAGACCACTGAATACCGGCAGGCTCCCCTGGCCTGCTCAGCGGCATCCGGGCCCGGCAGCCCTTCCCAGTCACTCCGTGTATGCCGAGTGTAGGGCCACGCACTGCACACCTCCTTGGCGAGAGCTAGATTTCCTCGGCACGGCAACAGCTCCAGGGAAACTCTTCTCTCACGGGCCACTCGTCAAGGAACCCTGCCTCATTGCCCTTGTCTGAGCTGCACTTAGGGAAACCATCTGCTTCGCAGGCCTTCCAGGAACCCTTAGCCGAGGGCATCATACCTGCAGGAGAAAGTCGGCTTGCGTTTCCAATGCCACGGAAGTACAGTGCTTCCTCTTACCCTGCAGGCCTTTGGTAGAGGCTAAGGCCCGATAGAGCCTACCTAGAGGGTTCCTTGGATGAGGGAGTTGGCTACATGCAGGGCACCCTGTGAAGAAAGGAGGACTCAGGGCAGGAGCGAGGGCGTAGCTAGGGTCCTTGTGCCCTTAGAAGAAATCCCAAGGGAGTGGTCTACGTGTGCACTGGAAGTGGGGGGCCGGGGGGCAGAAACCTTGCATTCCCATTTTGAAAGCTCCATTCACGCTGCCTTGGCGCTCCCTCCCTGTATAACCCCGTTTCTGAGGGGCCTCTAGGCGCGGGAGGCAGGGCTCGGGGAAGAGAAGGAATCTTTCTCTCAGTTCTCAGGGGGCTTCCGGCGCCGTGCTGGGAGCTCATCCTGTCAGGCTGTAGGACTACA